>NW_020261642.1:0-3342 GCF_003255815.1 Theropithecus gelada
AACTGCTGTGTGATGTCTGACTTCCACTCACAGAGTTACAACCGTATCTCGTGGATCTCTCTGCTAGCCTTATTTCTGTGGAATCTGAGAACAGATATTTCGGATCCGTTGAAGAATATAGGGCCAAAGGAAATATCCTCCGGTAACAAAGAGAAAGAAGCTTTCTGAAAAACTTCTTTGTGTTCTGTGAAATCATCTCACAGAGTTACAGCTTTCCCCTCAAGAAGCCTTTCTCTAAGTCTGTTCTTGTGGAATTGGCAAAGTGATATTTGGAAGCCCATAGAGGGCTATGGTGAAAGAGGAAATATCCTCAGCTGAAATCTGGAAAGAAGCTTTCTGAAAAACTGCTCTGTGATGTGTGACTTCCACTCCCAGAGTTACATCTGTGTTTCATGGATCTCTTTGCTAGCCTTATTTCTGTGGAATCTGAGAACAGATATTTCGGATCCCTTTGAAGTCTACAGGGCCAAAGGAAATATCCTACGGTAACAAAGAGAAGGAAGCCTTCTGAGAAACTTCCTTGTGTTCTGTGAAATCATCTCACAGAGTTACAGCTTTCCCCTCAGGAAGCCTTTCGCGAAGACTGTTCTTGTGGAATTGGCAAAGTGATATTTGGAAGCCCGTAGAGGGTTATGGTGAAAAAGGAAATATCCTCAGCTCAAATCTGGAAAGATTCTTTCTGAGAAACTGCTGAGTGTTCTGTTAATTCATCTCACAGAGGTACATCTGTATTTCGTGGATCTCTTTGCTAGCATTATTTCTGTGGAATCTGAGAACAGATATTTCGGATCCCTTTGAAGACTATAGGGCCAAAGGAAATATACTCCGAAAACAAAGAGAAAGACGCCTT
Source organism: Theropithecus gelada (assembly GCF_003255815.1). NCBI lineage: Eukaryota > Metazoa > Chordata > Mammalia > Primates > Cercopithecidae > Theropithecus > Theropithecus gelada. The sequence continues at coordinate 851 of NW_020261642.1, forward strand.
CTGAGAAACTTCTTTGTGTGCTGTGAAATAATCTCACAGAGTTACAGCTTTCCCCTCAAGAAGCCTTTCTCGAAGTCAGTTCTTGTGGAATTGGCAAAGTGATATTTGCAAGCCCATAGAGGGCTATGGTGAAAAAGGAAATATGCTCAGATGAAATCTGGAAAGAACCTTTCAGAGAAAGTACTCTGTGATGTGTGACTTCCACTCAGAGTTACATCTGTATTTCGTGGAAGTCTTTGCGAGCCTTATTTCTGTGGAATCTGAGAACAGATATTTCGGATCCCTTTGAAGACTATAGGGCCAAAGGAAATATCTTCCGATAACAAAGAGAAAGAAGCTTTCTGAGAAACTTCTTTCTGTTGTGTGAAATCATCTCACAGAATTACAGCTTTCCCCTCAAGAAGCCTTTCGCTAAGTCAGTTCTTCTGGAATTTCAAAGTGATATTTGGAAGCCCATAGAGGGCTATGCTGAAAAAGGAAATATCCTCAGATGAAATCCGGAAAGAAGCTTTCTGAGAAACTGCTCGGTGATGTGTGACTTCCACTCAGAGTTACATCTGTATTTCGTGGATCTCTTTGCTAGCCTTATTTCTGTGGAATGTGAGAACAGATATTTCGGATCCCTTTGAAAACTACAGGACCAAAGGAAATATCCTACGGTAACAAAGAGAAGGAAGCTTTCTGGGAAACTTCTTTGTGTTCTGTGAAATCATCTCACAGTGTTACAGCTTTCCCCTCAAGAAGCCTTTCGCTAAGACAGCTCTTGTGGAATTGGCAAAGTGATATTTGGAAGCCCATAGAGGGCTATGGTGAAAAAGGAAATATCCTCAGATGAAATCTGGAAAGAAACTTTCTGAGAAACAGCTCTGTGATGTGTGACTTCCACTCACAGAGTTACATCTGTATTTCGTGGATCTCTTTGCTAGCCTTATTTCTGTGGAATCTGAGAACAGATATTTCGGATCCCTTTGAAGACCATAGGGCCAAAGGAAATGTCCTCCGATAACAAAGAGAAAGAAGCTTTCTGAGAAACTTCTTTGTGTTCTGTGAAATCATCTCACAGAGGTACAGCTTTCCCCTCAGGAAGCCTTTCGCTAAGACAGTTCTTGTGGAATTAGCAAAGTGATATTTGGAAGCCCATAGTGGGCTATGGTGAAAAAGGAAATATCCTCAGTTGAAATCTGGAAAGAAGCTTTCTCAGAAACTGCTTAGTATTCTGTTAATTCATCTCACAGAGTTACATCTGTATTTCGTGGATCTCTTTGCCAGCCTTATTTCTGTGGAATCTGAGAAGAGATATTTCGGATCCCTTTGAAGACTATAGGGCCAAAGGAAATATCCTCCGAAAACAAAGAGAAAGAAGCTTTCTGAGAAACTTCTTTGTGTTCTGTGAAATCATCTCACAGAGTTACAGCTTTCCCCTCAAGAAGCCTTTCTCTAAGTCAGTTCTTGTGGAATTGGCAAAGTGATAATTGGAAGCCCATAGAGGGCTATTGTCAAAAAGGAAATATCCTCAGATGAAATCTGGAAAGAAGCTTTCTGACAAACTGATAAGTGTTCTGTTAATTCATCTCAGAGAGTTACATCTGTTTTTGGTGGATCTCTTTGCTAGCCTTATTTCTGTGAAATCTGAGAACAGATATTTCGGATCCCATTGAAGAGTATAGGGCCAAAGGAAATATCCTCCGGTAACAAAGAGAAAGAAGCTTTCTGAGAAACTTCTTTGTGTTTTGTGAAATCATCTCACAGAGATACAGCTTTCCCCTCAAGAAGCCTTTCGCTAAGACAGTTTTTCTGGAATTGGCAAAGTGATCTTTGGAAGCCCATTGAGGGCTAGGGTGAAAAAGGAAATATCCTCAGATGAAATCTGGAAAGAAGCTTCCTGAGAAACTACTTAGTGTTCTGTTAATTTATCTCACAGAGTTACATCTTTATTTCGTGGATCTCTTTGCTAGCCTTATTTCTGAGGAATCTGAGAACAGATATTTCGGATCCCTTTGATGACTATAGGGCCAAAGGACATATCCTCCGAAAACAAAGAGAAAGAAGCTTTCTGAGAAACGTCTTTGTGTTCTGTGAGATCATCTCACAGAGTTACAGCTTTCCCCTCAAGAAGCCTTTCGCTAAGTCAGTTCTTGTTGAGTTGGCAAAGTGATATTTGGAAGCCCATAGAGGGCTATGGTGAAAAAGGAAATATCCTCAGATGAAATCTGGAAGGAAGCTTTCTGGGAAACTCCTTAGTGTTCTCCTAATTCATCTCACAGAGTTACATCTGTGTTTCGTGGATCTCTTTGCTAGCCTTATTTCTGTGGAATCTGAGAACAGATATTTCGGATCACTTTGAAGACTATAGGGCCAAATTAAATATCCTCCGGTAACAAAGAGAAAGAAGCTTTCTGAGAAACGTCTTTGTGTTCTGTGAAATCATCTCACAGAGTTACAGCTTTCCCCTCAAGAAGCCTTTCGCTAAGTCAGTTCTTGTGGAATTGGAA
>NW_020261643.1:0-3341 GCF_003255815.1 Theropithecus gelada
TTCCTTCCTTCCTTCCTTCCTTCCTTCCTTCCTTCCTTCCTTCCTTCTTTCTATAATAGCCATCCTAACAAATGTAACGTGGTTTCTCATTGTAATTTTCATTTGTATTTCCCTGATGATTACTGATGTTAAGTATGTATTCATACACTTGGCCATTTGTATATCTTCTGTGGAGAAATTCAAATCCTACTCAAGTCTTTTGCCCATTTTTAAATCAAGTTATTTGGTGTTTGGTTTTGTGTTTGCTATTTAGCTGTAGAAGTTCCTTATATATTTTAGATATTGACCCCTTATCACATATATGGTTTGCCAAAAATTTCACCCATGAGTTATTTTTTCTTTTTATCTCTTATTTTTCTTCTCATTCCTGAAATGCTGTTTATCTGTCAACTCATAATTAAATTTGAGCCACATAACTAAATTCAACTTAGGTTGAATGGGGCTGTAATTGTGACTGTCTGCACTCTGGGTATCGGGTTTGCAGTAGGTTGTACTGTTCAACTTGTGGGCTTTTACTTCATTTTTTTTATGATTCAGTATGAGCTTTGCTCTTGCCTTGAGGTAGGCAGGGTACCCCCAAATCCTGAGTTCCTCTACTCTAACCTCTCTTTAGAGGAAATCTCTATCATTTTCCAGAGTGGGAGAGTGAGTAGATGAGGATGAGTCGATGAGTAGACAATCTGCAATTCTAAGCTCCTTATACAAATTTATAATCACTCTTCTTTTTTTCAGCCTTCCAGACCATCCCCACCCTTTACATCCCCTCAAATAAAAAACAAAAAACAAAAAAACAAAACAAAACAAAAAAAACCCCTAGAATTTCTAAGTCTTTCTAAGAATCTGACCTGTGACTTAACTTGGTTTCCCTTTTTCTTGGCTTTCCCTCTACATGCTTAGGGCTCAGCTTTCTATTTGGTCAGTTACTACTGGTGTTGGTGCTGTTGTTTTTCATTTTCCAAAATTTTGGCATTGCTTATTGACTATTGTCTCTCTTTACCTTCCTTTTTCCTTATACATTTATAAAATCCTTTACTATAACTTTAGTATGCTTCCAAAAGGAAGTGTTCAAGTGTTCCGCCCACCACACTTAATACAGTCATCTTATTTAAAGTTATGATGCAATAGAAATAAACTGAACTTACAATGAGAGCACAAGATTGGATTCTATTGCATCTTAGCTTACATGACTATGGTCAAATAAATTAATCTGCTGAGGCATCTCAATTTTTTATCCTTAAACGAGGAAGCTTCATTACACCTGTACACCTGTGAAGTATAAAATCCCAAACACAGCAGGTTTCTGTAAGCCTTTGTGAGGGTAGGTATTGGTAGTCCTATTCAACAGTGTGTCCAGTGCCCAGCACAGTGACTGATGCATACTAAGCATCCATTGTTGTTATTAAATGTGAAATCACTTTGTGAAGTATAAAATACTGAATATTTATAAGGCACTACCAATGGGTATTATGGGAAGGCAATACTGAAAAGACTTAATCAAGAATTTACTATACACTAGGCACTGTTCTAAATGTGTTATAACATTCATGCTCTCATTTATTTCGTATACAAACATTCTGAGATAAGAACTAGTGTTATTCCCATTTTATATATGAAAAAAATGAGGCACTAGTGGTTAAGTAACTTGCCAAGGGCTGTGTAAAGAAGTAGCACAGGTTATGATGCCTGGTAGACTGACTTTAGTGGTCAGGTTGGTATTTACTACATTGCAGGCTCCATGACACGGGACCAAAAAATTAGAAGGAAAATTCCAGAGACTTACTTTATAGTTAGGTAAGACCAAAAATATAACTGGAAGATAATCAGCAAGCAGCATATTAAAAAGTGCATTGTATCAGTTATTTAAATAATCGTTGTGGGAACAAAAACACAAAAGGAAATAGACAGTTAATCCAAAAAGGCTTCCTGGGATCAGTAAATTTTTAAGCCAAAAAAAAAAAAAATGCTTGTAGAAACTCCAACTAAGATTCAACTATAGTAATTATAGGGACATTTAAAATGTTAATACAAGTTTTTCACACCCCACCCAGTCCCCACTTTTCATGCCTTAGTCAAACCAAGTTATGGATGATAATGCAAGAGTCTCCAAAAAGGTCCAGAATTTGGCCCTGCAATCTTTCCTTCCTTCCTTCCATACATCCATGTGTCCATCCATCCATCCATCCATCCATTCATCCATCCATCCAATCATCTGTTTATCACCCTAGGCTCTCAGGCACAAAGTTGAATACATCATAGTCCCTTTCCATAGAGACTTTGTAGACTAATGGGAGAAGCAGACACCTAACTTATGCCATAGGCATAATAATATAAGGTAGACATCAGGAATTATAGAAGGAAGAAGAAGGGGCTCTTGAGAGTCAGGAACGGCTTCATTGAAGGAAGTGATGTTCAAATTAAGTCTTAAAGGATGAACTGAGCTTAGACAGGCAGAAGAGAGGGAAAGAGAAGGGAGTAGTAAAGAAATTATAGATCTGCGTTGCTGAAGCAAAAGGTTTAATCCCTGAGAACTGAGGCTGGAGAAGTCAGCAAGTATCTATTAAGGAAGGGCATTTATGGCTGGTTGTGGAGCTCAAATGACATGCAGTGTTGGAAGGAAGCCACTGAAGGTTTTTCATTAATGAAAGATACTCCCAAACCTCATACTGCCAGGCCTAGTACCTAACATCTCACCCTTGTATGACAGTGGGAGCTATCCTTCAGGCAGCCAAGAATTGGATGCCCTTTCTTTAATGGCCTTTTTCATTCAAATTTCTAGTTCATGGGCCTTCAACTCGCCCAAGACAGACAAAGGCAGTTGACATCCTAAACCTAGCCCTTTAACGTTGCTTCATGGAACTTCTTGTTTCAACCCAGTGAATCAATGGACAATGAAGCATATCTCCAAACTCACTGCAATACATGCATGAATGCCATTATTCTTACAAAAATAGAAGAACAATCTATCACATCTTATATTCCGTGTTTACCCTCAAGCTTTTCTATTTATTCATGCAAATTTTAACAGTTGACTGAGTAACAACATAAAAAACTAATTTGTTCTAAGGAACTGATACTTAATAATGTCTTAAAATATTAATTTCACCAAAAAATGTCTGCATATTTTCTGGGGTCTTCAATCCCCAACCCACAGAAATCCTTAAGGTGAGAATATCAACAAATTGTCAGACCAATGGATAAGGTATCTGTGGTTAGACTTGCCATCACACATTCCTCCAGTCTTACTCTCTGTGTAGACAGTCCCATATTCATTCTTTCTTTATCTTTCTTTCTTTATCTTTCTTTCTTTCTTTCTTTCTTTCTTTCTTTCTTTCTTTCTTTCT
>NW_020261644.1:0-3341 GCF_003255815.1 Theropithecus gelada
AGAAAGAAAGAAAGAAAGAAAGAAAGAAAGAAAGAAAGAAAGAAAGATAAAGAAAGAAAGATAAAGAAAGAATGAATATGGGACTGTCTACACAGAGAGTAAGACTGGAGGAATGTGTGATGGCAAGTCTAACCACAGATACCTTATCCATTGGTCTGACAATTTGTTGATATTCTCACCTTAAGGATTTCTGTGGGTTGGGGATTGAAGACCCCAGAAAATATGCAGACATTTTTTGGTGAAATTAATATTTTAAGACATTATTAAGTATCAGTTCCTTAGAACAAATTAGTTTTTTATGTTGTTACTCAGTCAACTGTTAAAATTTGCATGAATAAATAGAAAAGCTTGAGGGTAAACACGGAATATAAGATGTGATAGATTGTTCTTCTATTTTTGTAAGAATAATGGCATTCATGCATGTATTGCAGTGAGTTTGGAGATATGCTTCATTGTCCATTGATTCACTGGGTTGAAACAAGAAGTTCCATGAAGCAACGTTAAAGGGCTAGGTTTAGGATGTCAACTGCCTTTGTCTGTCTTGGGCGAGTTGAAGGCCCATGAACTAGAAATTTGAATGAAAAAGGCCATTAAAGAAAGGGCATCCAATTCTTGGCTGCCTGAAGGATAGCTCCCACTGTCATACAAGGGTGAGATGTTAGGTACTAGGCCTGGCAGTATGAGGTTTGGGAGTATCTTTCATTAATGAAAAACCTTCAGTGGCTTCCTTCCAACACTGCATGTCATTTGAGCTCCACAACCAGCCATAAATGCCCTTCCTTAATAGATACTTGCTGACTTCTCCAGCCTCAGTTCTCAGGGATTAAACCTTTTGCTTCAGCAACGCAGATCTATAATTTCTTTACTACTCCCTTCTCTTTCCCTCTCTTCTGCCTGTCTAAGCTCAGTTCATCCTTTAAGACTTAATTTGAACATCACTTCCTTCAATGAAGCCGTTCCTGACTCTCAAGAGCCCCTTCTTCTTCCTTCTATAATTCCTGATGTCTACCTTATATTATTATGCCTATGGCATAAGTTAGGTGTCTGCTTCTCCCATTAGTCTACAAAGTCTCTATGGAAAGGGACTATGATGTATTCAACTTTGTGCCTGAGAGCCTAGGGTGATAAACAGATGATTGGATGGATGGATGAATGGATGGATGGATGGATGGATGGACACATGGATGTATGGAAGGAAGGAAGGAAAGATTGCAGGGCCAAATTCTGGACCTTTTTGGAGACTCTTGCATTATCATCCATAACTTGGTTTGACTAAGGCATGAAAAGTGGGGACTGGGTGGGGTGTGAAAAACTTGTATTAACATTTTAAATGTCCCTATAATTACTATAGTTGAATCTTAGTTGGAGTTTCTACAAGCATTTTTTTTTTTTTTGGCTTAAAAATTTACTGATCCCAGGAAGCCTTTTTGGATTAACTGTCTATTTCCTTTTGTGTTTTTGTTCCCACAACGATTATTTAAATAACTGATACAATGCACTTTTTAATATGCTGCTTGCTGATTATCTTCCAGTTATATTTTTGGTCTTACCTAACTATAAAGTAAGTCTCTGGAATTTTCCTTCTAATTTTTTGGTCCCGTGTCATGGAGCCTGCAATGTAGTAAATACCAACCTGACCACTAAAGTCAGTCTACCAGGCATCATAACCTGTGCTACTTCTTTACACAGCCCTTGGCAAGTTACTTAACCACTAGTGCCTCATTTTTTTCATATATAAAATGGGAATAACACTAGTTCTTATCTCAGAATGTTTGTATACGAAATAAATGAGAGCATGAATGTTATAACACATTTAGAACAGTGCCTAGTGTATAGTAAATTCTTGATTAAGTCTTTTCAGTATTGCCTTCCCATAATACCCATTGGTAGTGCCTTATAAATATTCAGTATTTTATACTTCACAAAGTGATTTCACATTTAATAACAACAATGGATGCTTAGTATGCATCAGTCACTGTGCTGGGCACTGGACACACTGTTGAATAGGACTACCAATACCTACCCTCACAAAGGCTTACAGAAACCTGCTGTGTTTGGGATTTTATACTTCACAGGTGTACAGGTGTAATGAAGCTTCCTCGTTTAAGGATAAAAAATTGAGATGCCTCAGCAGATTAATTTATTTGACCATAGTCATGTAAGCTAAGATGCAATAGAATCCAATCTTGTGCTCTCATTGTAAGTTCAGTTTATTTCTATTTCATCATAACTTTAAATAAGATGACTGTATTAAGTGTGGTGGGCGGAACACTTGAACACTTCCTTTTGGAAGCATACTAAAGTTATAGTAAAGGATTTTATAAATGTATAAGGAAAAAGGAAGGTAAAGAGAGACAATAGTCAATAAGCAATGCCAAAATTTTGGAAAATGAAAAACAACAGCACCAACACCAGTAGTAACTGACCAAATAGAAAGCTGAGCCCTAAGCATGTAGAGGGAAAGCCAAGAAAAAGGGAAACCAAGTTAAGTCACAGGTCAGATTCTTAGAAAGACTTAGAAATTCTAGGGGTTTTTTTTGTTTTGTTTTGTTTTTTTGTTTTTTGTTTTTTATTTGAGGGGATGTAAAGGGTGGGGATGGTCTGGAAGGCTGAAAAAAAGAAGAGTGATTATAAATTTGTATAAGGAGCTTAGAATTGCAGATTGTCTACTCATCGACTCATCCTCATCTACTCACTCTCCCACTCTGGAAAATGATAGAGATTTCCTCTAAAGAGAGGTTAGAGTAGAGGAACTCAGGATTTGGGGGTACCCTGCCTACCTCAAGGCAAGAGCAAAGCTCATACTGAATCATAAAAAAAATGAAGTAAAAGCCCACAAGTTGAACAGTACAACCTACTGCAAACCCGATACCCAGAGTGCAGACAGTCACAATTACAGCCCCATTCAACCTAAGTTGAATTTAGTTATGTGGCTCAAATTTAATTATGAGTTGACAGATAAACAGCATTTCAGGAATGAGAAGAAAAATAAGAGATAAAAAGAAAAAATAACTCATGGGTGAAATTTTTGGCAAACCATATATGTGATAAGGGGTCAATATCTAAAATATATAAGGAACTTCTACAGCTAAATAGCAAACACAAAACCAAACACCAAATAACTTGATTTAAAAATGGGCAAAAGACTTGAGTAGGATTTGAATTTCTCCACAGAAGATATACAAATGGCCAAGTGTATGAATACATACTTAACATCAGTAATCATCAGGGAAATACAAATGAAAATTACAATGAGAAACCACGTTACATTTGTTAGGATGGCTATTATAGAAAGAAGGAAGGAAGGAAGGAAGGAAGGAAGGAAGGAAGGAAGGAAGGAA
>NW_020261645.1:0-9165 GCF_003255815.1 Theropithecus gelada
CAACCTATAATTCTGTCCAGGTTATATACTGTAACACAATAAAAGGGTACCAAGAGAAAGCAGTTGAAAGGTAGACATGGAGATCTGAAGAAACAACAAGAAATACTTGGTTTCCACCAGGAGTTAGGAATGGAAGGAACAAAAAATAATGCTAACAACAGACTTCTGTCTAGGGCCAGTGTTAACACAGGGTAATGTAGTGGTGCCTGGACCTTAAAAAAAAAAAAAAAAAAAGGCATTTGTTTTTCCACGTGGTTTATGAAAGTCAATTGTTCTGGTGAGAAAATAATCATGAATTTCAAAATGTGAGGTTATTTTAATGATGCTAATGAGATCACAGCCCACCTTAATATTTGTGCATAGAATTTAAATAATACGCCAATAAAGTGAATAGCCTTCACAAAAATCCCAATGAGGAAAATGTAACGTGTATTACCTTCTCATAGAAATCCAAAATAAAGGCCGGGCGCGGTGGCTCAAGCCTGTAATCCCAGCACTTTGGGAGGCCGAGACGGGCGGATCACGAGGTCAGGAGATCGAGACCATCCTGGCTAACACAGTGAAACCCCGTCTCTACTAAAAAATACAAAAAACTAGCCGGGCAAGGTGGCGGGCGCCTGTAGTCCCAGCTACTCGGGAGGCTGAGGCAGGAGAATGGCGTAAACCCGGGAGGCAGAGCTTGCAGTGAGCTGAGATCCGGCCACTGCACTCCAGCCTGGGCGACAGAGCAAGACTCCGTCTCAAAAAAAAAAAAAAAGAAATAAAAAAAAAAAAAGAAATCCAAAATAAAGTGCAGCAAGAAAGTTCTGTTGCTCTCCATGTGCACTGCAGTAGTGGACAGCCACCCTACATAGTGGAGCAGTTTAGACAAGAGTTCATGGATCTTCCCAGTTGTGTCTCTGCAACAAGAAACCATAACATTCAGATACAGAGTAGCAAAAGTGTTCACAATTTCCACGCTAAAGGTGAATAATATAAATGAAAAAGTTGGTGAAGGTTTTAAAACTATCAGTGCTCCAATGTATAATTTACTTTTTAAAAAATCACAGTGATTAATCATAAAACTACACTTACCCTTCCAGGAAAGTATTAAGATGAATTCATAGAACATTCTAAACAACCAGCATCTACTAGTAAATAACAGACAAATAAAGCATTAAGCTCCAAGCAGTTATGAAAATTCTCAAGTGAGAGATATAAAAACCACTAGAAATATAGGTATTCCATTAACAGTTAAGGGGAGAAAAAGGTTCACATAAAAGTGACATGGAAAATTCATGGCCAAGCACAGTGGCTCACACCTGTAATTCCAGCACTTAGGGAGGCCAAGGAAGGCAGAGCTCTTGAATCCAGGAATCTGAGACCAGCCTGGGCAACATGGCAAAGGCTCTTTACCAAAAAAAACCAAAAATTAGCTGGGGTGGGGGCACATGCTTCTAGTTCCAGCTACTCAAGAGGCTGAGGTGGGAGGATCGCTTGAGGCCCAGAGGCAAAGGTTGCAGTGAGTGAGACTGCACCACCGCACTCTAGCCTGAGTGACAGAGCAAGACTGTTTAAAAAACAAATTCAGGCCAGGTGCAGTGGCTTACGCCTGTAATCCCAGCACTTTCGGAGGCTGAGTAGGGCAGATCACTTGAGGTCCAGAGTTTGAGACAAGCGTAGCCAACATGGTGAAACCCCGTCTCTACTAAAAATAAAAAAATTAGCCAGGTGTGATGGTGGGTCCCTGTAATCCCAGCTACTCGGGAGGCTGAAGCAGGAGAATACCTTGAACCCAAGAGGTGGAGTTTGCACTGAGCTAAGAAGATCATGACACTGCACTCCAGCCTGGGCAATACAGCAAGACCCTGTTTAAAAAAAAAAATTCAGGATGAAATGTGAAAATGGACAAAATGATACAGTGAACTAGAAAACAATGACAACTAATTTATTCCAACCAAATCAAATGTGGTTTAAAGGAATAAACATTCAAATGACTTTAGGAATCGTTTCCCATACTGTCAGTAACATTGCAACACAGACGCACGGAAACCTACACTACACAAATCAAAACTCAGTTTCGGTCGAATTCCTGAGCTTTATAAAATGCTGTTAAACATATTTTCACTTGAATTTGGCGGGGGCACAGCGGCTCATGTCTGTAATCCCAGCACTTTGGGACGCTAAGGCACGCAGATCACCTCAGGTTGGGAGTTTAAGACCAGCCTGGCCAACATGGTGAAACTCCCACCTCTACTAAAAATCCCAGCTACTGGGGAGGCTGAGGCAGAAGAATCCCTTGAACCCAGGAGGCGGAGTTTGCAGTGAGCCAAGATCATGCCACTGCACTCCATCCTGGCCTGGGTGATGAAATGAGACTCCGTCTCCAAAAAAAAAAAAAAAAAAGAAAGAAAGAAAAAAATATACATATACACATAAAGGAAAAAATACATATAAAGGAAAAAAATATATAAAGAAAAATATACATATATAAAAGAATATATATAAAGGAAAATATATACATATAGGAACAAAATATATATAGAGAAAAACATATATACAGGGAAAAAACTATATATATTTCACTTGAATTCAATTCAATCCTAAAACGGAATTAGCAAAATTTTTGGTTTCTTTCATTCTTCTACTAAAAAATATGGCTATCTGACCATTTGATATTCTCCCCAGGTCAATGGATGGAGTCTCTTACAGCACATATGGGTATTAGTTCAGTCCATCCATCTACTCACCCCGTCCTTCAATCCAATGTTAAATGGATTAGGAAAAGACTTACAAATGTGAATTCACAGCTTTACCCTCCTATCTAGGCAGTCAACAATGGTTATGCACAAGGAAAAGAACTTGTATAATCTTCGAATTTCAGAGATGACGACGACTCTACTACTGCCCATCACCATGAAAGTTCAGCGTCAGGACAATCAAGGATGGATCGGGAGACCATTCAAATATGCAAGCATCTACACATGGCCAGTTGGCTATTTGCAAAACTGTAAGTTGTTTTGTTTTGTTTCCCCACCGAGATGGAGTCTTGCTCTGTCGCCCAGGCTGGAGTACACAGGTGCGATCTCAAATCACTGCAACCTCCTTCTCCGGGGTCAACCAATTTTCGTGCCTCAGGCTCCTGAGTAGCTGGGATTACAGACATGTGCCACCACATCCAACTAATTGTTATATTTTTATTAGAGACAAGATTTCACCATGTTCGCCAGGCTCATATGAAACTCCAGACCTCAAGTGATCTGCTGGTCTCAGTCTCCCAATGTGCTGGAATTACAGGCGTAACTGTATCTTAACTGTGGTTTTTGGTAGCACTTGGCAACTATGTCAAACAATTTGAAACGATGATTGCTCCAAACAGCCTCTTTTGAAGTGTTTTTCCACGTGACACTATTGGCATTTTCACTGTTCAGGACTGGCTCTTACTACCCACGCAGCCCCTGAAGCACACTGAGCATCCCCACCTCCCACATACTAAATGACAGTCACAACCTCTTTCCGGTCACCATGACAACCAGAAATGCCCCCTCCCTTCAAGAACCACTGCTGAGAAGTTTTCTACTCTTCTTATGATATATAACTACAATTTATTCCCTTTTTGACAGTGATACGGCATATGGTCACATGATAGAAATATGGCATTACACCTATATTTACTAATTACTGAAAACTTAAGCTATACTATATAAAGCCAAATATTGTTATGATAAGCAAAATTATCCACATGTATATCCATTTATTTAAGATTTTTAGAAAGCAGAATTCCTTTTTAAATCGTCTCCCCTTTTGACACTAATAAAAGAGGAAAGATAATACAGAAACTGTAAGACAGCTATTTCAAGGGTACTGGAGACTTACATTACAAGTTGGCCAAATATTGTAGATGCAAACATACTGTTTTGTTCAATCTTTTGCTCATCTGGGGAATAGAGAATGAATAAACACGGGTTCGGGCACAGCAGCTCAATGAAGGGAATGTAGGTTAGGGAGAACCACAGGTAAAAGGAGAACACTTTCAGGCTGGATGTGGTGGCTCATGCCTGTGATCCCAACACTTTGAGGCGCCAAGGCAGGAGGATGGTTTGAGCCTAGGAGTTCAAGACCAAACCAGACAACACAGTGAGATCTTGTCTCTACAACATATAAAAATTAGCCTGGCGTGTTGGTGCACGTTTTTGGTCACAGCTACTCGGGGGCTGAGGTGGATCGCTTAAGCCTGGGTGGTCGAGGCTGCAGGGAGCTAAGACTGCATCACTACACTCCTGGGAGACAGAGAAAGACCGTCTCACACAAAAGCAGGGAGAGGTAATTTCAAAGGTGCAACTCTTGATATAATTTAGATAGAAGAGATTGAGCATTTAAGTGGAGTTTCTTTTTAATAGTGGTTCTCAAACTTCAGCATGCACCAGAATTATGGTAGTGTTTAATTATAGAGCCCCAACTCCAGAGTTTAATTCAGTAGGTCTAGGCCAAGACCTGAGATTTGCATCTCTAACAAGTTTCCAGGTTATGCTGATGATCCAAGGACTGTACTTCAAGAAGGATAGCTTTACAAGATGTTTACTACCTACTAATGCTCCATTTCCTTCTAAAAGTGATCAGGTGTATATAGAAACAACTTAATAATGAATATGAAGAATCAAAAACAATTTTCCAGGTCTAAGTAGCTTCTATTCTCTGTTCTACCAAAGTAGGAAACCACTACAGGGATAAGAACATACAGAAAAATGAGTCTGGGCTCATCCTGTTAACCAAGTTAACCACCAGCTGTTTACAACTGAAGCTAAGGGGAATTTGAACATTGTTTAGATATTTAAACATACTAAGAACTATTGGCTGGGCACAGTGGCTCATGCCTGTAATCCCAACACTTTGGGAGACCAAGGCAGGTGGATAATTTGAGGTCACGAGTTCAAGACCAGCCCTGGCCAACATTGTGAAACCTTATCTCTACTAAAAACACAAAAATTAGCTGGGTGTGGTGGCACACGCCTGTAGTCCCAGCTGCTCGAAGGCTGAGATAGGAGAATTATGTGAACCCAGGAGATGGAAGTTGCAGTGAACTTTTATCAACCCACTGCACTCCAGCCTGGGCAAGGGTGAGACTGTCTTAAAATAAGAAAAACTACTAATTTTTTAGGTGTCATAATGGTACCATTTTTTTACAGTTGAAATGGGAGCTGAGTTTTGCTTTAAAATAATGGAAATGAAAGATGAAAGGTATTACAGATGAAAAAAGGTTAACCAAGAGTTGCTAACCGCTGAAGATGGGTAATGGGCACAGAAGGGGAACACTGCAGTATTTTCTCTACTTTTGATTGTATTTGCAATTTTCTATGATACAGTTTTTCAAATGCCGAAAAATTATGTGACTGATAATAGAATTTAGGAGAAGCAGCCAGGCACAGTGGCTCACACTGGTAATTCCAGCACTTTGGGAGGCCGAGGTGAGCAGATGACCTGAGGTCAGGGGCTTGAGACCAGCCTGGAAAAAATGGCAAGGCCCCACCTCTACTAAACATACAAAAAACAAAAACAAAAAACCGTAGCTGGATGTGGTGGCACATGCCTGTAATCCCAGCTACTTGGGAGGCTGAGCCAGGAGAATCATTTGAAGCTGGGAGGTGAAGGCTGCGGTGAGCCAACATTGCACCACTGCACTCCAGCCTGGGCAACACAGTGAGAGTCAGTCTTACCAAAAAAAAAAAAAAAAAGGTGTAAGAGAAAGCAAAAAATTTTAGGTAAAAAGTCAAAACAATCTTGATTATGCAGTTTCTTGAAATTTAGTCTTTTACTTTGAAGGTAAAGCACACATTTAACAAAAATTTAGGGTTCTTATTTTAAACTCCAAAGTTAAGATAAATTAATGCATATAACCAAAATACAGCATAGGAACATACTATCCATCTACCCTACCCTCTGTTTTTTTAATCTTCTCATATCTCTGCTATCACTT
This sequence comes from Theropithecus gelada, assembly GCF_003255815.1. NCBI lineage: Eukaryota > Metazoa > Chordata > Mammalia > Primates > Cercopithecidae > Theropithecus > Theropithecus gelada. Next base: position 5,954 of record NW_020261645.1, read on the forward strand.
GGAAGCTCATCCAGATTCACTGGGAAGCTTAGAACTCTGTGTCACGTCCTGCCATCAACATCTCAGTTACACCAGTGTCTAAGCAAATGATCCCAACATTTCAGTTTCACAGTTTCTTGACTTAGAATAGAATAAAATAATCTTCACCTTCACTCCACCTTAGTTACCCAGTCGCACAGATACACACTAGATTCTGTCATAACCCAAACTGAACCACACCAAAATATATTATTTTGTTGTTGTAACTTCCTATTCCAGCTTTGTCACAGACTCAACTCCAACTACAGTTACTCGTTTCTCAACGTCAGGAATACTCAATCTCGTAATTCCTTTTTTGCAGTGATGTGATCTCAGGTCACTGCAACCTCCACCTCCCGGGTTCAAGTGACTCTCCTCCCTCAGCCTCCTAAGAAGCTGGGATTACAGGCATACATCACCACGCCCAGCTAGTTTTTGTATTTTTAGGAGATGAGGTTTCACTATGTTGGCCAGGCTGGTCTCAAACTCCTGACCTCAAGTGATCTGCCCATGTTGGCCTCCCAAAGTGCTGCGATTACAGGCATGAGCCACCACACCCAGTCAATACCTTAATTTTTAATGTCCTTTTTCAGGTTTACCAGCCTTCTCCTGGCCTTGTTTTCCTAATCTGGACTAGACCACACAGCTGATCACAACTCTCTTGTACTCCATTCAACCAGCAAAACCCAAACTGATTCAGTCTCATAAATTGCTTTCTCTTCTCCAATATGTAAGTGGAAGAAAAACACAACTGCAAAGATTCGCACCATTCCAAACTGATAATCGCCAACTTCTACTGGGCCCTTAATGATGCTCAATAATCCTTTTACTTGTCTTTAACCAGCTTGTTCTCGTTGGCTGCCCTAAGCAGTTAATGCCCTCCTGGAGTGTCCTATTTAATTCTATTCTGTAAAATATGCTTCTCATTTTGAGTAATTTAACATTCTTAGGCACAAAGTACTTCAATGTCTTACCCTTTCTTCTAACTTTCCAAATATATATCCACCTATCCATGCAGCCTCTCCCCAGTCATAGATGATAAATGGTGCCTCCGAATTCGTAACCACCCATTCAAGTAAATCTCATTACCTAGTTTTAACCCAATACCTTCATATTTCTTCTGGAGCCCTGTACCATCACTTATCCCCAATCTTTTCTCCATTTTCAACTTCTCCCTCTTCTCCACTGGCTCCTGCGACTCTATGTATAAACACAATCACATTTCTCTCATTTTAGAGGCAAAAACCAAAAAACCAACCTCCCCTGGTTCACAGTCCCCCTATAGTTCTTTCTCTACACTTTTTTTAGTCAAACATTTTGAAACATATTCTATACTTACTGTCTTCACTTGACCCTTCACTTACTCCTCCCCCCTCCACCCACACAATCTCACTTCTACCTCCACACTCCACTGGAACTACTCACAAAGGAAGTCAAAACCTTTGTACTGCCAATTCTTAAAGAAAATTTTTGTCCTTATCTTTCTGGACTTTCCTGGGATTCTTGGCAACATTATTCCTTCATTCACTTTTGATATCCTATATTCCATTTATTGCCTTGGAACTATTATTCTGGTTCTTTTTATATACACCTGGCAATTTCTTTTTAAGGTTTCTTCCAACTGTCCTCCCTCCTTGGCCTGAGAATTAAATACTGTGTATTTCCCTGAGTTCTATACTTAGCCTACTGTCTGCTCCTTTCCTTCCTCTCTCCATCCCTTTCACTCTCAAATATACACGCGTATGAAAGTGTATATGCATATTAGGTTGAAGCTCAAATTGCCAATCATTAACCATCTTTGACCTACCAAAAAATGGCAATTTTCTATGGTCCAGCCTAATGTTTAAACAGCTCTTTAGCATGGAAGAATAAGAGAAAAAACAAAGAATAACCCAATTAGAAAACTGAGAGAGAATTGCAAAAAAAATTCAAACTGAAGTCTATGAAAGGTAAAAAAAAAAAAAAAAAAAAAAAAAAAAAAAGTTACAAAAAAAGTACTTACTTGTCCCTCTTTTAGAATAGGAATAACCAATCTGTACGTGATCTTCTTGGTGACCACCCCAAAATACTAGCATATATAAGGTTGGAACAATTTTATTAGCAGAAAATGACGATTATTATAAATATAGAACATGAATGCCATGGGGAGTTTTGTTTGCTTTGGTCACTACTGTATTCCCAGTGTCAAAAAGGGTATATGGTAGGTGCTCAAAAAATATTTCTGAAATGAATAAATGTATCTACAAAAATATAAACCACAACAATCAAACTAAGTATTTCTCGGTTTGTTTCTATCAATATGCATTTGCCACTTGTTCATTCACTATGTCATTTGCTACAAGCGGAAACAGGTCAGGAAAACTATGCAACACAGCCTTAAAAAAGGAACATTCTATGCATTAACTTTGAGTTGAGTGATGCAGCATCTCAAAGCCCAGGTGCAAGAAAATCCTGTTATAAAACCATTGCTGTAATGTCAGTTTGGAATTGTGCACCACTAGCAATAGAATAACACATCCTGCTAAATCTAAGCAAGGCAAGTTTTGGTTACCTGGAAATAAATGGTTGATGTAAAGAAGAGCTGTGCTAGATGGTCAAAAAGAAGCGGTTTCACCTCCAGGAATTAAAAAGAAAGATTTATCAAAATCCATTCAATTATAGTACACTGAATTAAATGACTCCAAATGTTCATAATACATACCACAGAAGCTACAAAAAATAATCCAGCTCACAAGCGGAAGGAACTGTGACTGACAACAGAGGCCATTCCAGAAAGAAAGGCTCTTATATAGGAATGCTTCACAGCAATAAAACCCCTCCTGTAACACAAGTAAATAGTAAATCCTTATATGGAAAGCTTCAGTCACAAAATTATGCTCTAAATAGTGAGTTTATTTTGGGCTATAGTTGCTTCGCTCTTAAACTAATTTTTTTGTCATCAATATAATGAAAGCCTTAGGTTAGATGCCAGACTTCCTCAGAAAAAGGTAAGATGATTAGTATTTACATGCATTACCATTTTTATCAATACAGCTCTCAAATACCATGAAGCTTCATCAGTTGGAAAGGTAGCTCTCAAATACCATAAAGCTTCCTCAATTGGAAAGGTTAAAAGTTATCCATTTTTAAAAAAATTATTACCTTGTATACAGTACATGCAGTAATTTGAACGGTCAGTAAAATGTATACAATGT
>NW_020261646.1:0-3341 GCF_003255815.1 Theropithecus gelada
TGTAGCCTTGTAGTATAGTTTGAAGTCAGGTAGTGTGATGCCTCCAGCTTTGTTCTTTTGACTTAGGATTGTCTTGGCAATGCGGCCTCTTTTTTGGTTCCATATGAACATTAAAGCCGTTTTTTCCAATTCTGTGAAGAAAGTCATTGGTAGCTTGATGGGGATGGCATTGAATCTATAAACTACCTTGGGGAGTATGGCCATTTTCACGATATTGATTCTTCCTATCCATGAGCATGGTATGTTCTTCCATTTGTTTGTGTCCTCTTTTATTTCACTGAGCAGTGGTTTGTAGTTCTCCTTGAAGAGGTCCTTTACATCCCTTGTAAGTTGGATTCCTAGGTATTTTATTCTCTTTGAAGCAATTGTGAATGGAAGTTCATTCATGATTTGGCTCTCTGTTTGTCTGTTACTGGTGTATAAGAATGCTTGTGATTTTTGCACATTAATTTTGTATCCTGAGACTTTGCTGAAGTTGCTTATCAGCTTAAGGAGATTTTGGGCTGAGACAATGGGGTTTTCTAAATATACAATCATGTCATCTGCAAAGAGGGACAATTTGACTTCTTCTTTTCCTAACTGAATACCCTTGATTTCTTTCTCTTGCCTGATTGCCCTAGCCAGAACTTCCAACACTATGTTGAATAGGAGTGGTGAGAGAGGGCATCCCTGTCTTGTGCCAGTTTTCAAAGGGAATTTTTCCAGTTTTTGCCCATTCAGTATGATATTGGCTGTGGGTTTGTCATAAATAGCTCTTATGATTTTGAGATACGTTCCATCAATACCAAATTTATTGAGCGTTTTTAGCATGAAGGGCTGTTAAATTTTGTCGAAGTCCTTTTCTGCATCTATTGAGATAATCATGTGGTTTTTGTCTTTGGTTCTGTTTATATGCTGGATTACATTTATTGATTTGCATATGTTGAACCAGCCTTGCATCCCAGGGATGAAGCCCACTTGATCATGGTGGATAAGCTTTTTGATGTGCTGCTGGATCCGGTTTGCCAGTATTTTATTGAGGATTTTTGCATTGATGTTCATCAGGGATATTGGTCTAAAATTCTCTTTTTTTGTTGTGTCTCTGCCAGGCTTTGGTATCAGGATGATGTCATAAAATGAGTTAGGGAGGATTCCCTCTTTTTCTATTGATTGGAATAGTTTCAGAAGGAATGGTACCAGCTCCTCCTTGTACCTCTGGTAGAATTCAGCTGTGAATCCATCTGGTCCTGGACTTTTTTTCGTTGGTAGGCTATTAATTATTGCCTCAATTTCAGAGCCTGCTACTGGTCTATTCAGGGATTCAGCTTCGTCCTGGTTTAGTCTTGGGAGAGTGTAAGTGTCCAGGAAATTATCCATTTCTTCTAGATTTTCTAGTTTATTTGCGTAGAGGTGTTTATAGTATTCTCTGATGGTAGTTTGTATTTCTGTGGGGTCAGTGGTGCTATCCCCTTTATCATTTTTTATTGCATCTAATTGATTCTTCTCTCTTCTTTATTAGTCTTGCTAGCGGTCTATCAATTTTGTTGATCTTTTCAAAAAACCAACTCCTGGATTCATTGATTTTTTTTTTGGAGGGCTTTTTGTGTCTCTATCTCCTTCAGTTCTACTCCGATCTTAGTTATTTCTTGCCTTCTGCTAGCTTTTGAATGTGTTTGCTCTTGCTTCTCTAGGTCTTTTCATTGTGATGTTAGGGTGTCAATTTTAGATCTTTCCTGCTTTCTCTTGTGGGCATTTAGTGCTATAAATTTCCCTCTACACGCTGCTTTAAATGTGTCCCAGAGATTCTGGTATGTTGTGTCTTTGTTCTCATTGGTTTCAAAGAACATCTTTATATGTGCCTTCATTTCCTTATGTACCCAGTAGTCATTCAGGAGCAGGTTGTTCAGTTTCCTTGTAGTTGAGTGGTTTAGAGTGAGTTTCTTAATCCTGAGTTCTAGTTTGATTGCACTGTGGTCTGAGAGACAGTTTGTTATAATTTCTGTTCTTTTACATTTGCTGAGGAGTGCTTTACTTCCAACTATGTGAACGTTTTGGAATAAGTGTGATGTGGTGCTGAGAAGAATGCATATTCTGTTGATTTCGGGTGAAGAGTTCTGTAGATGTCTATTAGGTCCACTTGGTGCAGAGCTGAGTTCAATTCCTAGATAGCCTTGTTAATTTTCTTTCTTGTTGATCTGTCTAATGTTGACAGTGGGGTGTTAAAGTCTCCCATTACTATTGTAGGGGAGTCTAAGTCTCTTTGTAGGTGTCTAAGGACTTGCTTTATGAATCTGGGTGCTCCTGTATTGGGTGCATATGTATTTAGGAAAGTTAGCTCTTCTTATTGAATTGATCCCTTTACCATTATGTAATGGTCTTCTTTGTCTCTTTTGATCTTTGTTGGTTTAAAGTCTGTTTTATCAGAGACTAGGATTGCAACCCCTGCTTTTTTTTGTTTTCCATTTGCTTGGTAGATCTTCCTCCATCCCTTTATTTTGAGCCTATGTGTGTCTCTGCACGAGAGATGGGTCTCCTGAATACAGCATACTGATGGGCCTTGACTGTTTATCTAATTTGCCAGTCTGCGTCTTTTAATTGGAGCATGTAGCCTATTTACATTTAAGGTTAATATTGTTATATGTGAATTTGATCCTGTCACTATTATGTTATCTGGTTATTTTGCTCATTAGTTGATGCAGTTTCTTCCTAGCATCGATGGTCTTTACAATTTGGCATGTTTTTGCAGTGGCTGATACCGGTTGTTCCTTTCCATGTTTAGTGCTTCCTTCAGGAGCTCTTGTAGGGCAGGCCTGGTGGTGACAAAATCTCTCAGCATTTGCTTGTCTGTAAAGGATTTTATTTCTCCTTCACTTTTGAAACTTAGTTTGGCCGGATATGAAATTTTGGGTTGAAAATTCTTTAAGAATGTTGAATATTGGCCCCCACTCTCTTCTGACTTGTAGAGTTTCTGCCGAGAGATCTGCTGTTAGTGTGATGGGCTTCCCTTTGTGGGTATCCCGACCTTTCTCTCTGGCTGCCCTTAGTATTTTTTCCTTCATTTCAACTTTGGTGGATCTGACAATCATGTCTTGGAGTTGCTCTTCTCGAGGAATATCTTTGTGGCATTCTCTGTATTTCCTGAATTTGAATGTTGGCCTGCTAGGTCAGGGAAGTTCTCCTGGATAATATCCAGCAGAGTTTTCCAACTTTGTTCCATTCTCCCCGTCACCTCTTCAAGGAGACCTACAAACCACTGCTCAACGAAATAAAAGGGGACACAAACAAATGGAAAAACATTACATTCTCATGGATAGGAAGAAGCAATGTCATGAAAATGGCCATACTGCCCAAGGTAATTTATA
>NW_020261647.1:0-3341 GCF_003255815.1 Theropithecus gelada
TGTAGCCTTGTAGTATAGTTTGAAGTCAGGTAGTGTGATGCCTCCAGCTTTGTTCTTTTGACTTAGGATTGTCTTGGCAATGCGGCCTCTTTTTTGGTTCCATATGAACATTAAAGCCGTTTTTTCCAATTCTGTGAAGAAAGTCATTGGTAGCTTGATGGGGATGGCATTGAATCTATAAACTACCTTGGGGAGTATGGCCATTTTCACGATATTGATTCTTCCTATCCATGAGCATGGTATGTTCTTCCATTTGTTTGTGTCCTCTTTTATTTCACTGAGCAGTGGTTTGTAGTTCTCCTTGAAGAGGTCCTTTACATCCCTTGTAAGTTGGATTCCTAGGTATTTTATTCTCTTTGAAGCAATTGTGAATGGAAGTTCATTCATGATTTGGCTCTCTGTTTGTCTGTTACTGGTGTATAAGAATGCTTGTGATTTTTGCACATTAATTTTGTATCCTGAGACTTTGCTGAAGTTGCTTATCAGCTTAAGGAGATTTTGGGCTGAGACAATGGGGTTTTCTAAATATACAATCATGTCATCTGCAAAGAGGGACAATTTGACTTCTTCTTTTCCTAACTGAATACCCTTGATTTCTTTCTCTTGCCTGATTGCCCTAGCCAGAACTTCCAACACTATGTTGAATAGGAGTGGTGAGAGAGGGCATCCCTGTCTTGTGCCAGTTTTCAAAGGGAATTTTTCCAGTTTTTGCCCATTCAGTATGATATTGGCTGTGGGTTTGTCATAAATAGCTCTTATGATTTTGAGATACGTTCCATCAATACCAAATTTATTGAGCGGTTTTAGCATGAAGCGCTGTTAAATTTTGTCAAAGTCCTTTTCTGCATCTATTGAGATAATCATGTGGTTTTTGTCTTTGGTTCTGTTTATATGCTGGATTACATTTATTGATTTGCATATGTTGAACCAGCCTTGCATCCCAGGGATGAAGCCCACTTGATCATGGTGGATAAGCTTTTTGATGTGCTGCTGGATCCGGTTTGCCAGTATTTTATTGAGGATTTTTGCATTGATGTTCATCAGGGATATTGGTCTAAAATTCTCTTTTTTTGTTGTGTCTCTGCCAGGCTTTGGTATCAGGATGATGTCATAAAATGAGTTAGGGAGGATTCCCTCTTTTTCTATTGATTGGAATAGTTTCAGAAGGAATGGTACCAGCTCCTCCTTGTACCTCTGGTAGAATTCAGCTGTGAATCCATCTGGTCCTGGACTTTTTTTCGTTGGTAGGCTATTAATTATTGCCTCAATTTCAGAGCCTGCTACTGGTCTATTCAGGGATTCAGCTTCGTCCTGGTTTAGTCTTGGGAGAGTGTAAGTGTCCAGGAAATTATCCATTTCTTCTAGATTTTCTAGTTTATTTGCGTAGAGGTGTTTATAGTATTCTCTGATGGTAGTTTGTATTTCTGTGGGGTCAGTGGTGCTATCCCCTTTATCATTTTTTATTGCATCTAATTGATTCTTCTCTCTTCTTTATTAGTCTTGCTAGCGGTCTATCAATTTTGTTGATCTTTTCAAAAAACCAACTCCTGGATTCATTGATTTTTTTTTTGGAGGGCTTTTTGTGTCTCTATCTCCTTCAGTTCTACTCCGATCTTAGTTATTTCTTGCCTTCTGCTAGCTTTTGAATGTGTTTGCTCTTGCTTCTCTAGGTCTTTTCATTGTGATGTTAGGGTGTCAATTTTAGATCTTTCCTGCTTTCTCTTGTGGGCATTTAGTGCTATAAATTTCCCTCTACACGCTGCTTTAAATGTGTCCCAGAGATTCTGGTATGTTGTGTCTTTGTTCTCATTGGTTTCAAAGAACATCTTTATATGTGCCTTCATTTCCTTATGTACCCAGTAGTCATTCAGGAGCAGGTTGTTCAGTTTCCTTGTAGTTGAGTGGTTTAGAGTGAGTTTCTTAATCCTGAGTTCTAGTTTGATTGCACTGTGGTCTGAGAGACAGTTTGTTATAATTTCTGTTCTTTTACATTTGCTGAGGAGTGCTTTACTTCCAACTATGTGAACGTTTTGGAATAAGTGTGATGTGGTGCTGAGAAGAATGCATATTCTGTTGATTTCGGGTGAAGAGTTCTGTAGATGTCTATTAGGTCCACTTGGTGCAGAGCTGAGTTCAATTCCTAGATAGCCTTGTTAATTTTCTTTCTTGTTGATCTGTCTAATGTTGACAGTGGGGTGTTAAAGTCTCCCATTACTATTGTAGGGGAGTCTAAGTCTCTTTGTAGGTGTCTAAGGACTTGCTTTATGAATCTGGGTGCTCCTGTATTGGGTGCATATGTATTTAGGAAAGTTAGCTCTTCTTATTGAATTGATCCCTTTACCATTATGTAATGGTCTTCTTTGTCTCTTTTGATCTTTGTTGGTTTAAAGTCTGTTTTATCAGAGACTAGGATTGCAACCCCTGCTTTTTTTTGTTTTCCATTTGCTTGGTAGATCTTCCTCCATCCCTTTATTTTGAGCCTATGTGTGTCTCTGCACGAGAGATGGGTCTCCTGAATACAGCATACTGATGGGCCTTGACTGTTTATCTAATTTGCCAGTCTGCGTCTTTTAATTGGAGCATGTAGCCTATTTACATTTAAGGTTAATATTGTTATATGTGAATTTGATCCTGTCACTATTATGTTATCTGGTTATTTTGCTCATTAGTTGATGCAGTTTCTTCCTAGCATCGATGGTCTTTACAATTTGGCATGTTTTTGCAGTGGCTGATACCGGTTGTTCCTTTCCATGTTTAGTGCTTCCTTCAGGAGCTCTTGTAGGGCAGGCCTGGTGGTGACAAAATCTCTCAGCATTTGCTTGTCTGTAAAGGATTTTATTTCTCCTTCACTTTTGAAACTTAGTTTGGCCGGATATGAAATTTTGGGTTGAAAATTCTTTAAGAATGTTGAATATTGGCCCCCACTCTCTTCTGACTTGTAGAGTTTCTGCCGAGAGATCTGCTGTTAGTGTGATGGGCTTCCCTTTGTGGGTATCCCGACCTTTCTCTCTGGCTGCCCTTAGTATTTTTTCCTTCATTTCAACTTTGGTGGATCTGACAATCATGTCTTGGAGTTGCTCTTCTCGAGGAATATCTTTGTGGCATTCTCTGTATTTCCTGAATTTGAATGTTGGCCTGCTAGGTCAGGGAAGTTCTCCTGGATAATATCCAGCAGAGTTTTCCAACTTTGTTCCATTCTCCCCGTCACCTCTTCAAGGAGACCTACAAACCACTGCTCAACGAAATAAAAGGGGACACAAACAAATGGAAAAACATTACATTCTCATGGATAGGAAGAAGCAATGTCATGAAAATGGCCATACTGCCCAAGGTAATTTATA
>NW_020261648.1:0-3317 GCF_003255815.1 Theropithecus gelada
ATATCCTCCGGTAACAATTTGAAAGAAGCTTTCTGAGAAACTTCTTTCTGTTCTGTGAAATCATCTAACAGAGTTACAGCTTTCCCCTCAGGAAGCCTTTCGCTAAGACAGTTCTTGTGAAATTGGCAAAGTGATATTTGGAAGCCCTTAGAGGGCTATGGTGAAAAAGGAAATATCCTCAGCAGAAATTTGGAAAGAAGGTTTCTGAGAAACTGCTTAGTGTTCTGTTAATTCATCTCACAGGGTTACATCTGTATTTCGTGGATCTCTTTGCTAGACTTGTTTCTGTGGAATCTGAGATCCGATATTTGGGATCCCTTTGAAGACTATAGGGCCAAAGGAAATACCCTCCGGTAACAAAGAGAAAGAAGCTTTCTGAGAAATTTCTTTGTGTTCTGTGAAATCATCTCACAGAGGTACAGTATAACCTCAGGAAGCCTTACGCTAAGACAGTTCTTGTGGAATTGGCAAAGTGATATTTGGAAGCCCATAGAGGGCTATGGTGAAAAAGGAAATATCCTCAGCTGAAATCTGGAAAGAAGCTTTCTGAGAAACTGCTTAGTGTTCTGTTAATTCATCTCACAGTGTTACATCTGTATCTCGTGGATCTCTTTGCTAGCCTTATTTCTGTGGAATCTGAGAACAGATATTTCGGATCCTTTTGAAGACTATAGGGCGAAAGCAAATATCCTCCTATAAAAAAGAGAAAGAAGTTTTCTGAGAAACTTCTTTGTGTTCTTTGAAATCATCTCACAGGCTTACAGCTTTCCCCTAAAGACGCCTTTCGCTAAGGCAGTTCTTGTGGAATTTGCAAAGTGATATTTGGAAGCCCGTAGAGGGCTATGGTGAAAAAGGAAATGTCCTCAGCAGAAATGTGGAAAGAAGCTCTCTGAGAAACTGCTGTGTGATGTCTGACTTCCACTCACAGAGATACAACTGTATTTCGTGGATCTCTCTGCTAGCCTTATTTCTGTGGAATCTGAGAACAGATATTTCGGATCCCTTTGAAGACTATAGGGCCAAAGGAAATATCCTCTGATAAGAAAGAGAAAGAACCTTTCTGAGAAACTTCTTTCTGTTCTGTGAAATCATCTCACAGAGTTACAGCTTTCACCACAAGAAGCCTTTCGCTAAGACAGTTCTTGTGGAATTGGCAAAGTGATATTTGGAAGCCCATAGAGGGCTATGGTGAAAAAGGAAATATCCTCAGATGAAATCTGGAAAGAAGCTTACTGAGAAACTGCGTAGTGTTGTGTTAATTCATGTCACAGAGTTACATCTGTATTTCGTGGATGTCTTTGCTAGCCTTATTTCTGTGGCATCTGAGAACAGATATTTCGGATCCCTTTGAAGACTATAGGGCCAAAGGAAATAACCTCCGAAAACAAAGACAAACAATCTTTCTGAGAAACTTCTTTGTGTTCTGTGAAAACATCTCACACAGTTACAGCTTTCCACTCAAGAAGCCTTTCGCTAAGACAATTCTTGTGAAATTGGCANTTTCGGATCACTTTGAAGACTATAGGGCCAAAGGAAATATCCTCCGAAAAAAAAGAGAAAGAAGCTTTCTGAGAAACTTCTTTGTGTTCTGTGAAATCATCTCACAGAGTTACAGCTTTCCCGTCAGGAAGCCTTTCGCTAAGACAGTTCTTGTGGAATTAGTAAGGTGATATTTGGAAGCCCATAGAGGGCTATGGTGAAAAAGGAAATATCCTCAGCTGAAATCTGGAAAGAAGCTTTCTGAGAAACTGCTTAGTGTTCTGTTAATTCGTCTCACAGAGTTACATCTGTATTTCATGGATCTCTTTGCTAGCGTTATTTCTGTGGAATCTGAGAACAGATATTTCCGATCCCTTTGAAGACTATAGGGCCAAAGGAAATATCCTACGGTAATAAAGAGAAAGAAGCTTTCTGAGAAACTTCTTTGTGTTCTGTGAAATCATCTCAAAGAGTTACAGCATTCCCGTCAAGAAGCCTTTCGCTAAGACAGTTCTTGTGGAATAGGCAAAGTGATATTTGGAAGCCGATAGAGATCTATGGTGAAAAAGGAATTATCCTCAGCTGCAACCTGGAAAGAAGCTTTCGAGAAACTGCTTAGTGTTCTGTTAATTCGTCTCACAGCGTTACATCTGTATTTTGTAGATCTCTTTGCTAGCCTTATTTCTGTGGAATCTGAGAACAGATATTTCGGATCCCTTTGAAGACTATAGGGCCAAAGGAAATATCCTCCGATAACAAAGAGAAAGAAGCTTTCTGAGAAACTTCTTTGTGTTCTGTGAAATGATCTCACAGAGTTACAGCTTTCCCCTAAAGGAGTCTTTCGCTAAGACAGTTCTTGTGGAATTGGCAAAGAGTTATTGGAAACCCATAGAGGGCTATGGTGAAAAAGGAAATATCCTCAGATGAAATCTGGAAAGAAGCTTTCTGAGAAACTGCTTAGTGTTCTGTTAATTCATCTCACAGAGTTACATGTGTATTTCGTGTTTCTCTTTGCTAGCCTTATTTCTGTGGCATCTGAGAACAGATATTTCGGATCCCTTTGAAGAATATAGGGCCAAAGGAAATATACTCCGAAAACACAGAGAAAGAAGCTTTCTGAAAAACTTCTTTGTGTTCTGTGAAATCATCTCACAGATTTACAGCTTTCCCCTCAAGATGCCTTTTGCTAAGACAGTTCTTGTGGAATTGGCAAAGTGATATTTGGAAACTCACAGAGGGCTACGGTGAAAAAGGAAATATCCTCAGCTGAAATCTGGAAAGAAGCTTTCTGAGAAACTGCTTAGTGTTCTGTTAATTCATCTAACAGAGTTACATCTATATTTCGTGGATGTCTTTGCTAGCCTTATTTCTGTGGAATGTGAGAACAGATATTTCGGATCCCTTTGAAGACTATATGGCCAAAGGAATTATCCTCCGATAACAAAGACAAAGAAGCTTTCTGAGAAACTGCTCTGTGATGTGTGATTTCCACTCACAGTGTACATCTGTATTTCGTGGATCTCTTTGCTAGCCTTATTTCTGTGGAATCTGAGAACCGATATTTCGGATCCCTTTGAAGACTATAGGGCCAAAGGAAATATACTCCGATAACAAAGAGAAAGAAGCTTTCTGAGAAATTTCTTTGTGTTCTGTGAAATCATCTCACAAAGTTACAGCTTTCCCCTCAGGAAGCCTTTCACTAAGAAAGTTCTTGTGGAATTGGCAAAGTGATATTTGGAAGCCCATAGTGGGCTATGGTGAAAAAGGAAATATCCTCAGCAGAAATGTGGTAAAAAGCATTCTGAGAAACTGCTTAGTGTTCTGTTAATTCATCTCAC
>NW_020261649.1:0-3376 GCF_003255815.1 Theropithecus gelada
TGGACCTATAGTCTTCAAAGGGATCCGAAATATCTGTTCTCAGATTCCACAGAAATAAGGCTAGCAAAGAGATCCACGAAATACAGATGTAACTCTGTGAGATGAATTGACACAACACTCAGCAGTTTCTCAGAAAGCTTCTTTCCAGATTTCATCGGAAGATATTTCCTTTTCACCGTAGCCCTCCATGGGCTTCCAAATATCACTTTGCGAATTCCACAAGAACTGTCTTAACGAAAGGCTTCTTGAGGGGAAAGCTGTAACTCTGTGAGATGATTTCACAGAACCCAAAGAAGTTTCTCAGAAAGCTTCTTTCTCTTTGTTATCAGAGGATATTTCCTTTGGCCCTATAGTCTCCAAAAGCATCCGAAATATCTGTTCTCAGATTCCACAGAAATAAGGCTAGCAAACAGACCCACGAAATACAGATGTAACTTCGTGAGAAGAATTAACAGAACACTCAGCAGTTTCTCAGAAAGCTTCTTTCCAGATTTCATCGTAGGATATTTCCTTTTTCACCATAGCCCTCTATGGGATTCCAAATATCACTTTGCCAATTCCACAAGAACTGTCTTAGCGAAAGGCTTCTTGAGGGGAAAGCTGTTACTCTTTGAGATGATTTCAGAGAACACAAGGAAGTTTCTCAGAAAGCTTCTTTCTCTTTCTTATCGTAGGATATTTCCTTTGGCCCTATAGTCTTCAAAGGGATCGAAATATCTGTTCTCAGATTCCACAGAAATAAGGCTAGCAAAGAGATCCACGAAATACAGATAGACTCTTTGAGATGAATTAACAGAACACTCAGCAGTTTCTCAGAAAGCTTCTTTCCAGATTTCATCGGAGGATAATTTCTTTTTCACCATAGCCCTCTATGGGCTTCCAAATATCACTTTGCCAATTCCACAACAACCGTCTTAGCAAAAGGCTTCTTGAGGGGAAAGTTGTAACTCTGTGGGATGATTTCACAGAACACAAAGAAGTTTCTCAGAAAGCTTCTTTCTCTTTGTTATCGGAGCATATTTCCTTTGGCCCTATAGTCTCCAAAGGGATCCGAAATATGTGTTCTCAGAGTCCACAGAAATAAGGCTAGCAAAGAGACGCACGAAATACAGATGTGACTTCGTGAGATGAATTAACAGAACACTCAGCAGTTTCTCAGAAAGCTTCTTTCCAGATTTCATGGGAGGATATTTCCTTTTTCACCATAGCCCTCTATGGGCTTCCAAATATCACTTTTCGAATTCCACAAGAACTGCCTTAGCGAAAGGCTTCTTGAGGGGCAAGCTGTAACTCAGTGAGATGATTTCACAGAACACAAACAAGTTTCTCAGAAAGCTTCTTTCTCTTTGTTATCGGAGGATATTTCCTTTGGCCCCATAGTCTTCACAGGGATCCGAAATATCTGTTCTCAGATTCCACAGAAATAAGGCTACCAAAGAGATCCACGAAATACACATGTAACTCTGTGAGATGAATTAACGGAACACTCAGCATTTTCTCAGAAAGCTTCTTTCCAGATTTCATCGGAGGATATTTCCTTTTTCACCATAGCCCTCTATGGGCTTCCAAATATCACTTTGCGAATTCCACAAGAACTGTCTTAGCGAAAGGCTTCTTGAGGGGAAAGCTGTAACTCTGTGAGATGATTTCAGAGAACACAAAGAAGTTTCTCAGAAAGCTTCTTTCTCTTTGTTATCGGAGGATATTTCCTTTGGCCCTATAGTCTTCAAAGGGATCCGAAATATCTGTTCTCAGATTCCACAGAAATAAGGCTAGCAAAGAGATCCACGAAATACAGATGTAACTCTGTGAGATGAATTGACACAACACTCAGCAGTTTCTCAGAAAGCTTCTTTCCAGATTTCATCGGAAGATATTTCCTTTTCACCGTAGCCCTCCATGGGCTTCCAAATATCACTTTGCGAATTCCACAAGAACTGTCTTAACGAAAGGCTTCTTGAGGGGAAAGCTGTAACTCTGTGAGATGATTTCACAGAACCCAAAGAAGTTTCTCAGAAAGCTTCTTTCTCTTTGTTATCAGAGGATATTTCCTTTGGCCCTATAGTCTCCAAAAGCATCCGAAATATCTGTTCTCAGATTCCACAGAAATAAGGCTAGCAAACAGACCCACGAAATACAGATGTAACTTCGTGAGAAGAATTAACAGAACACTCAGCAGTTTCTCAGAAAGCTTCTTTCCAGATTTCATCGTAGGATATTTCCTTTTTCACCATAGCCCTCTATGGGATTCCAAATATCACTTTGCCAATTCCACAAGAACTGTCTTAGCGAAAGGCTTCTTGAGGGGAAAGCTGTTACTCTTTGAGATGATTTCAGAGAACACAAGGAAGTTTCTCAGAAAGCTTCTTTCTCTTTCTTATCGTAGGATATTTCCTTTGGCCCTATAGTCTTCAAAGGGATCGAAATATCTGTTCTCAGATTCCACAGAAATAAGGCTAGCAAAGAGATCCACGAAATACAGATAGACTCTTTGAGATGAATTAACAGAACACTCAGCAGTTTCTCAGAAAGCTTCTTTCCAGATTTCATCGGAGGATAATTTCTTTTTCACCATAGCCCTCTATGGGCTTCCAAATATCACTTTGCCAATTCCACAACAACCGTCTTAGCAAAAGGCTTCTTGAGGGGAAAGTTGTAACTCTGTGGGATGATTTCACAGAACACAAAGAAGTTTCTCAGAAAGCTTCTTTCTCTTTGTTATCGGAGCATATTTCCTTTGGCCCTATAGTCTCCAAAGGGATCCGAAATATGTGTTCTCAGAGTCCACAGAAATAAGGCTAGCAAAGAGACGCACGAAATACAGATGTGACTTCGTGAGATGAATTAACAGAACACTCAGCAGTTTCTCAGAAAGCTTCTTTCCAGATTTCATGGGAGGATATTTCCTTTTTCACCATAGCCCTCTATGGGCTTCCAAATATCACTTTTCGAATTCCACAAGAACTGCCTTAGCGAAAGGCTTCTTGAGGGGCAAGCTGTAACTCAGTGAGATGATTTCACAGAACACAAACAAGTTTCTCAGAAAGCTTCTTTCTCTTTGTTATCGGAGGATATTTCCTTTGGCCCCATAGTCTTCACAGGGATCCGAAATATCTGTTCTCAGATTCCACAGAAATAAGGCTACCAAAGAGATCCACGAAATACACATGTAACTCTGTGAGATGAATTAACGGAACACTCAGCATTTTCTCAGAAAGCTTCTTTCCAGATTTCATCGGAGGATATTTCCTTTTTCACCATAGCCCTCTATGGGCTTCCAAATATCACTTTGCGAATTCCACAAGAACTGTCTTAGCGAAAGGCTTCTTGAGGGGAAAGCTGTAACTCTGTGAGATGATTTCAGAGAACACAAAGA
>NW_020261650.1:0-3338 GCF_003255815.1 Theropithecus gelada
ATTTCGTGGATCTCTTTGCTAGCCTTAATTCTGTGGAATCAGAGAACAGATATTTCGGATCCCTTTGGAGACTATAGGGACAAAGGAAATATCCTCCGATAACAAAGAGAAAGAAGCTTTCTGAAAAACTTCTTGGTGTTCTGTGAAATCATCTCACAGATTTGCAGCTTTCCCCTCAAGAAGCCTTTAGCTAAGAAAGTTCTTGTGGAATTGGCAAAGTGATATTTTAAGCCCATAGAGGGCTATGGTGAAAAAGGAAATATCCTCAGATGAAATCTGGAAAGAAGCTTTCTGAAAAACTAGTTAGTGTTGTGTTAATTCATATCACAGAGTTACATCTGTATTTCGTGGATCTACTTGCTAGTCTCATTTCTCTGGAATCTGAGAACAGATATTTCGGATCCCTTAGAAGACTATGGTGCCAAAGGAAATATCCTCCGATAACAAAGAGAAAGAAGCTTTCTGAGAAACTTCTTTGTGTTCTGTGAAATCATCTCACAGAGTTGCAGCTTTCCCCTCAATAAGCCTTTCGCTAAGACAGTTCTTGTGGAATTGGCAAAGTGATATTTAGAAGCCCTTAGAGGGCTATGGTGAAAAAGGAAATATCCTCAGATGAAATCTGGAAAGAAGCTGTCTGAGAAACTGCTCTGTGATGTGTGACTTCCACTCACAGAGTTACATCTGTATTTCGTGGATCTCTTTGCTAGCCTTATTTCTGTGGAATCTGAGAACAGATATTTCGGATCCCTTTTAAGACTATAGGGTCAGAGGAAATATCCTCCGATTACAAAGAGAAAAAAGCTTTCTGAGAAACTCCTTTGTGTTCTCTGAAATCATCTCACAGATTTACAGCTTTCCCCTCAAGATGCCTTTCGCTATGACAGTTCTTGTGGAATTGGCAAAGTGATATTTGTAGGCCATAGAGGGCTATGGTGAAAAAGGAAATATCCTCAGATGAAATCTGGAAAGAAGCTTTCTGAGAAACTGTTTAGTGTTCTGTTAATTCATCTCACAGAGTTACATCTGTATTTCGTGGATCTCTTTGCTATCCTTATTTCTGTGGAATCTGAGAACAGATATTTCGGATCCCTTTGAACACTATAGGGCCAAAGGAAATATCCTCCGATAACAAAGGGAAAGAAGCTTTCTGAGAAACTTCTTTGTGTTCTGTGAAATAATTTCACGGAGTTACAACTTTCTCCTCAAGAAGCCTTTCGCTAAGACAATTCTTGTGGAATTGGCAAAGTGATATTTCGAAGCCCATAGATGGCTTTGTTGAAAAAGGAAATATCCTAGGATGAAAACTGGAAAGAAGCTTTCTGAGAAACTACTTAGTGTTCTGTTAATTCATCTCATAGAGTTACATCTGTATTTCCTGGTTCTCTTTTTTGCCTCATTTCTCTTGAATCTGAGAACAGGTATTTCGGATCCTTTTGAAGGCTATAGGGCCACAGGAAATATCCTCCGATAACAAAGAGAAAGAAGGTTTCTGAGAAAATTCTTTGTGTTCTTTGAAATCATCTCACAGAGTTACAGCTTTCCCCTCAAGAAGCCTTTCGCTAAGACAGTTCTTGTGGAATTGGCAAAGTGATATTTGGAAGCCCATAGAGGGCTGTGGTGAAAAAGGAAATATCCTCAGATGAAATCTGGAAAGAAGCTTTCTGAGAAACTGCTTACTGTTCTGTTAATTCATCTCACAGAGTTACATCTGTATTTCATGTATCTCTTTGCTAGCCTTATTTTGGTGGAATCTGTGAACAGATATTTCGGATCCCTTTGATGATCATTGGGCCAAAGGAAATATCCTCCGATAACAAAGAGAAAAAAACTTTCTGAGAAATTTCTTTGTGTTCTGTGAAATCATCTCACAGAGTTACAGCTTTCCCGTCGAGAAGCCTTTCGCTAAGACAGTTCTTGTGGAATTCGCAAAGTGATATTTGGAAGCCCATAGCGGGCTATGGTGAAAAAGAAAATATCCTGCGAGAAAAACTGGAAAGAAGCTTTCAGAGAAACTGCTTTGTGATGTGTGACTTCTACTAACTCAGTTACACCTGTAATTTGTGGATCTCTTTGCTAGCCTTATATCTGTGGAATCTGAGAACAGATACTTCGGATCCTATTGAAGACTATAGGGCCAAAGGAAATATCCTCCGATAACAAAGAGAAAGAAGCTTTCTGAGAAACTTCTTTGTGTTCTGTGAAATCATCTCACAGAGTTACAGCTTTCCCCTCAAGAAGCCTTTTGCTAAGACAGTTCTTGTGGAATTGGCAAAGTGATATTTGGAAGCCCATAGTGGGCTACGGTGAAAAACGAAATATCCTCAGATGAAATCTGGAAAGAACCTTATGAGAAACTGCTTAGTGTTCTGTTAATTCATTTCACTGTGTTACATCTGTATTTCGTGGATCTCTTTGCTAGCCTTATTTCTGTGGAATCTGAGAACAGATATTTCGGATCCCTTTGTAGACTATAAGGCGAAAGGAAATATCCTCCGATAACAAAGAGAAAGAAGCTTTCTGAGAAACTTCTTTGTGTTCTGTGAAATCATCTCGCAGAGGTACAGCTTTCCCCTCAAGAAGCCTTTCGCTAAGACAGTTCTTGTGGAATTGGCCAAGTGGTGTTTGGAAGCCCATACAGGACTATGGTGAAAAAGGAAATATCCACAGATGAAATCTGGAAAGAAGCTTTCTGAGAAACTGCTTAGTGTTCTGTTAATTCATCTCACAGAGGTACATCTCTGTTTCGTGGATCTCTTTGTTAGCCTTATTTCTGTGGAATCTGAGAACAGATATTTCGGATCCCTTTGAAGACTATAGGGCCAAAGGAAATATCCTCCGATAAGAAAGAGAAAGAAGCTTTCTGACAAACTTCTTTGTGTTCCGTGAAATCATCTCACAGAGTTACAGCTTTCACCTCAAGAAGCCTTTCGCTAAGACAGTTCTTGTGGAATTGGCAAAGTGCTATTTGCAAGCCCATAGAGGGCTGCGATGAAAAGGAAATAACCTCTGATGAAATCTGGAAAGAAGCTTTCTGAGAAACTGCTTTGTGATGTGTGACTTCCACTCACAGAGTTACATCTCTGTTTTGTGGATCTCTTTGCTAGCCTTATTTCTGTGGAATCTGAAAACAGATATTTCGGATTCTTTTGAAGAATATAGGGCCAAACGAAATACCCTCCGATAACAAAGAGAAAGAAGCTTTGGAGAAACTTCTTTGTATTCTGTGAAATCATCTCCCGGAGTTACAGCTTTCCCCTCAAGAAGACTTTCGCTAAGACAGTTCTTCTGGAATTGGCAAAGTGATATTTGGAAGCCCATAGAGGGCTATGGTGAAAAAG
>NW_020261651.1:0-3338 GCF_003255815.1 Theropithecus gelada
TTTTTTTTTTTTTTTTGAGATGGAGTCTTGCTCTGTCACCCCAGCTGAGATGTTCGTTTTTTATCTTATATAATTCTGGATTCTTCCAGTTTTCTTTCACAAGCCCTTATTGCTTTTGTAATTTACAAAATGTGAAAAACAAGTTGCACATGAGACCTTTCCTTGCTTATTTCTAGAAAGAGAGGCGTGGAATCGGCAGAGCCCTGGCAGCCTGACAAGCAAACGGACCCCATTCTGCAGTAACTAGAAAACGTCATGCTACGATGCCATGTGAAGCACACACCAGCATCTGCCAAAACGCTCAAGCTGGATCGAATTACGGGGAAACATCAAATGGGTCCAGATTACGCAGGACGCTCTCCCTGATGACTGGCATGGAATCCTCAAAAACAGCAATGCCGTGGAAGACATAAATAAAACAGAACAAAAGGTAGGAGGGCTGGGCGCAGCGGCTCACGCCTGTAATCCCAGCACTTTGGGAGGCTGAGGCGGGTGGATCACGAGGTTAGGAGTTCAAAACCAGCCTGGCCAAAATGGTGAAACTCTTTGTCTCTACTAAAATTACAAAAAATTAGCCAGGTGTGGTGGTGCATGCCTATAATCCCAGCTACTCAGGAGGCTGAGGCAGGAGAATCACTTGAACCTGGGAGGCGGAGGTTTCGGTGAGCCAAGACTGAGGCATTGCACTCCAGCTTGGGCGACAGAGCGAGACTCCATCTCAAAAAAAAAAAAAAAGCCGGGCAGGTGCAGTAGCTCATGCCTGTAATCCCAGCACTTTGGGAGGCCAAGATGGGTGGATCATGAGGTCAGGAGTTCGAGACCAGCCTGACAAACATGGTGAAACTCCATCGCTACTAAAAATACAAAAATTAGCCGAGTGTGGTGGCACACGCCTATAGTCCCAGCTACTTGGGAAACTGAGGCAGGAGAACCTCTTGAACCCAGGAGATGGAGGCTGCAGCGAGCTGAGATTGTGCCACTGTGCTCCAGCCTGGGCAACAGAGCGAGACTCTGTCTCAAAAAAAAAAAAAAAAAAGGGGTCCAATATCTAGAACATATGAAAACTCTTACAACTCAACAAAAGAAAGGCAAACAATGCAACTAAAAATTGGGTTAGAAATTTGAATAGACAGTTCTCTAAAGAAAATATATAGATGCCCAGGCCGGGCGCGGTGGCTCAAGCCTGTAATCCCAGCACTTTGGGAGGCCGAGACGGGCGGATCACGAGGTCAGGAGATCGAGACCATCCTGGCTAACATGGTGAAACCCCGTCTCTACTAAAAAATACAAAAAACTAGCCGGGCGCGGTGGCGGGCGCCTGTAGTCCCAGCTCCTCGGAAGGCTGAGGCAGGAGAATGGCGTGAACCCGGGAGGCGGAGCTTGCAGTGAGCAGAGATCCGGCCACTGCACTCCAGCCTGGGCGGCAGAGCGAGACTCCGTCTCAAAAAAAAAAAAAAAGAAAATATATAGATGCCCAGTGGGAATGTAACTGCCTAAGGAGTTCAGCCTGCCCACTGCCCAGACAAGGCGGGCTCATCAAGATGGGGGATCGCAATAGAGAAAGTAATTCACACAGAGCTGGCTGTGCGCGAGACCGGAGTTCTATTATTACTCCAGTCAGTCTCTGTGAGCACTGGGGAATTGGAGAGCAGAGCGATTTTTTTTTTTTTTTTTTTGAGACAGAGTCTCGCTTCGTTGCCCAGGCTGGAGTGCAGTGGTGTGATCTCGGCTCACTGCAAG
This sequence comes from Theropithecus gelada, assembly GCF_003255815.1. Classification (NCBI taxonomy): domain Eukaryota; kingdom Metazoa; phylum Chordata; class Mammalia; order Primates; family Cercopithecidae; genus Theropithecus; species Theropithecus gelada. The sequence continues at coordinate 1,741 of NW_020261651.1, forward strand.
CTCCGCCTCCCGGGTTCACGCCATTCTCCTGCCTCAGCCTCCCGCGTAACCGGGACTACAGGCGCCCACCACCATGCCCGGCTAATTTTTTTTGTATTTTTAGTAGAGACAGGGTTTCACTGTGTTAGCCAGGATGGTCTTAATCTCCTGACCTTGTGATGTGCCCGCCTCGGCCTCTGAAAGTGCTGGGATTACAGGCGTGAGCCACTGCACTTGGCCAGGGGAGCAGAGTTTTTATTTATGTATGTATGTATGTATGTATGTTGAGACAGAGTGATCGTCCTGTCCCCCAGGCTGGAGTGCAGTGGCACGATCTCGGCTCACTGCAACCTCCGCCTCCGCCTCCCAGGTTCAAGCAATTCTCCTTCCTTAGCCTCCGGTGTAGCTGGGACTACAGGTGCCAGCCACCATGCACAGCTAATTTTTGTATTTTTAGTAGAGAGGGGAGTTTCACCATGTTGGTCAGGCTGGTCTTGAACTCCCGACCTTGGGTGATCCGCCCGTCTCAGCCTTCCAGAGTGCTGGGACTACAGGCGTGAGCCACCGCGCCCGGCCAGGGGAGCAGAGTTTTTAAGGATAACGTGGTGGGTGGGGGAAGCACGTGAGCCAGGAGTGTTAATTGGTCAGGAATGAAATCATAGGGAGTCAAAACTGTCATCTTGCCCTCAGTCAGTTCCTGGGTGGAGGCCACAAGATCAGAGGAACCAGTTTATCGATCTGGGTGGTGTCAGCTGATTCATAAAGGGCAGGGTTTCCAAAATATCTCAAGCACTGGTCTTAGGAGCAGTTTAGGGTGGGTTGGAATCTGGTGGCCTCCAGCTGCATGGCCCCTAAACCATAATTTCCAATCTTGGGGCTAAAGTTAGTCCTACAAAGGCAGTCTAGTCCCCAGGGAAGGAGGAGGTTTGTTTGGGAAAGGGCTGTTACCGTCTTTGTTTAAACTATAAACTATAAATGAAGTCTCTCCCAAAGTTAGCTCAGCCTACGCCCAGGAATGAACAAGGACAGCTTGGAGGTTAGGAGCAAGACGGAGTTGGTCAAGTTAGATCTTTCACTGTCTCAGTCATAATTTTGGAAAGGTGGTTTCAAGAACGTGAAAATATGCTCGTCATTAATTATTAGGGAAAGGCAAATAAAACCACGATGAGGCTGGGTGCGGTGGCTCACGCCGGTAATCCCAGCACTTTGGGAGGCTGAGGTGGGAACACAGCTTGAGCCCAGACTTTGAGACCAGTCCCGGCAGCATAATGAGATCTCGTCTCTACAAGACAGTTAAAAAAATAATTAGCTGGCCGGGCGCGGTGGCTCAAGCCTGTAATCCCAGCACTTTGGGAGGCCGAGACGGGCGGATCACGAGGTCAGGAGATCGAGACCATCCTGGCTAACACGGTGAAACCCCATCTCTACTAAAAATTACAAAAAACTAGCCGGGCGAGGTGGCGGGTGCCTGTAGTCCCAGCTACTCAGGAGGCTGAGGCAGGAGAATGGCATGAACCCGGGAGGCGGAGCTTGCAGTGAGCTGAGATCCGGCCACTGCACTCCAGCCTGGGTGACAGAGCAAGACTCCGTCTCAAAAAAAAAAAAAAAAAAAAAAAAAA
>NW_020261652.1:0-3338 GCF_003255815.1 Theropithecus gelada
AAAGGGATCCGAAATATCTATACTCAGATTCCACAGAAATAAGGCTGGCAAAGAGATGCACGAAACACAGATGTAACTCTGTGAGATGAACTAACAGAACACTAAGCAGTTTCTCAGAAAGCTTCTTTCCACATTTCATCTGAGGATATTTCCTTTTTCAACATAGCCCTCTATGGGCTTCCAAATATCACTTTGCCAATTCCAGAAGAACTGTCTTAGCGAAAGGCTTCTTGCGGGGAAAGCAGTAACTCTGTGAGATGATTTCACAGAACACAAAGAAGTTTCTCAGAAAGCATCTTTCTCTTTGTTATCGGAGGATATTTCATTTGGCCCTATAGTCTTCAAAGGGTTCCGAAATATCTATTCTCAGATTCCACAGAAAGAAGGCTAGCAAAGAGATGCACGAAGTACAGATGTAACTCTGTGAGATGAATTAACAGAACACTAAGCCGTTTCTCAGAAAGCTTCTTTCCAGATTTCATGTGAGGATATTTCCTTTTTCACCATAGCCCTCTATGGGCTTCCAAATATCACTTTGCCAATTCCAAATGAATTGTCTTAGCGAAAGGCTTCTTGCGGGGAAAGCTGTAACTCTGTGAGATGATTTCACAGAACACAAAGAAGTTTCTCAGACAGCTTCTTTCTCTTTGTTATCGGAGGATATTTCATTTGGGTCTATAGACTTCAAAGGGATCCGAAATATCTGTTCTCAGATTCCACAGAAATAAGGCTTGCAAAGAGATCCACGAAATACAGATGTAAATCTCTGAGTGGAAGTCACACATCACAGAGCAGTTCCTCAGAAAGCTTCTTCCATATTTCATCTGAGGATATTTCCTTTTTCACCGTAGCCCTCTATGGGCTTGCAAATATCACTTTGCCAATTCCTCAAGAACTGTCTTAGCGAAAGGCTTCTTGCGGGGAAAGCTGTAACTCTGTGTGATGATTTCACAGAACACAAAGTAGTTTCTCAGAAAGCTTCTTTCTCTTTGTTATCGGAGGATACTTCCTTTAGCCCTATAGTCTTCAAAGGGATCCGAAGTATCTGTTCTCAGATTCCACAGAAAGAAGGCTAGCAAAGAGATACACGAAATACAGATGTAACTCTGTGAGTGGAAATCACACATCACAAAGCAGTTTCTCACAAAGCTTCTTTCCAGATTTCATCTGAGGATATTTCCTTTTTCACCATATCCCTCTATGGGCTTCCAAATATCACTTTGCCAATTCCACCAGAACTGTCTTAGCAAAGGGCTTTTGGAGGGGAAAGCTGTAACTCTGTGAGATGATTTCACAGAACACGAAGAAGTTTCTCAGAAAGCTTCTTTCTCTTTGTATCGGAGGATATTTCCTTTGGCCCTATAGTCTTCAATGGGATCCGAAATATCTGTTCTCAGATTCCAAAGAAAAAAGGCTAGCAAAGAGATCCACGAAATACAGATGTAATTCTGTGAGATGAATTAACAGAACACTAAGCACTTTCTCAGAAACCCTCTTTCCACATTTCATTTGAGATTATTTCCTTTTTCAACATAGCCCTCTATGGGCTTCCAAATATCACTTTGCCAATTCCTCAAGAACTGTCTAGCGAAAGGCTTCTTGAAGGAAAAGCTGTAACTCTGTGAGATGATTTCACGGAACACAAAGAAGTTTCTCAGAAAGCTTCTTTCTCTTTGTTATCGGAGGATATTTCCTTTGGCCCTATAGTCTTCAAAGGGATCCGAAATATCTATTCTCAGATTCCACAGAAATAAGGCTGGCAAAGACATGCACGAAACACAGATGTAACACTGTGAGACGAATTAACAGAACACTAAGCAGTTTCTCAAAAAGCTTCTTTCCATATTTCATCTGAGGATATTTCCTTGTTCATCATAGCCCTCTATGGGCTTCCAAATATCACTTTGCCAATTCCACAAGAACTGTCTTAGCGAAAGGCTTCTTGCGGGGAAAGCTGTAACTCTGTGAGATGATTTCACAGAACACAAAGATGTTTCTCAGACAGCTTCTTTCTCTTTGTTATCGGAGGATATTTCCTTTGGCAATATAGTCTTCAAAGGGATACGAAATATCTGTTCTCAGATTAAACAGAAATAGGGCTAGCAAAGTGATCCACGAAATACAGATGTAACTCTGTGAGATGAATTAACAGAACACTAAGCAGTATCTCAGAAATCATCCTTCCATATTTCATCTGAGGATATTTCCTTTTTCACCATAGCCCTCTATGGGCTTCCAAATATCACTTTGCCAAATCCTCAAGAACTGTCTTAGTGAAAGGCTTCCTGAGGGGGAAGCTGTAACTCTGTGAGATGATTTCACAGAACACAAAGAAGTTTCTCAGACAGCTTCTTTCTCTTTGTTATCGGAGGATATTTCCTTTGGCAATATAGTCTTTAAAGGGATCCGAAATATCTATACTCAGATTCCACAGAAATAAGGCTGGCAAAGAGATGCACGAAACACAGATGTAACTCTGTGAGATGAACTAACAGAACACTAAGCAGTTTCTCAGAAAGCTTCTTTCCACATTTCATCTGAGGATATTTCCTTTTTCAACATAGCCCTCTATGGGCTTCCAAATATCACTTTGCCAATTCCAGAAGAACTGTCTTAGCGAAAGGCTTCTTGCGGGGAAAGCAGTAACTCTGTGAGATGATTTCACAGAACACAAAGAAGTTTCTCAGAAAGCATCTTTCTCTTTGTTATCGGAGGATATTTCATTTGGCCCTATAGTCTTCAAAGGGTTCCGAAATATCTATTCTCAGATTCCACAGAAAGAAGGCTAGCAAAGAGATGCACGAAGTACAGATGTAACTCTGTGAGATGAATTAACAGAACACTAAGCCGTTTCTCAGAAAGCTTCTTTCCAGATTTCATGTGAGGATATTTCCTTTTTCACCATAGCCCTCTATGGGCTTCCAAATATCACTTTGCCAATTCCAAATGAATTGTCTTAGCGAAAGGCTTCTTGCGGGGAAAGCTGTAACTCTGTGAGATGATTTCACAGAACACAAAGAAGTTTCTCAGACAGCTTCTTTCTCTTTGTTATCGGAGGATATTTCATTTGGGTCTATAGACTTCAAAGGGATCCGAAATATCTGTTCTCAGATTCCACAGAAATAAGGCTTGCAAAGAGATCCACGAAATACAGATGTAAATCTCTGAGTGGAAGTCACACATCACAGAGCAGTTCCTCAGAAAGCTTCTTCCATATTTCATCTGAGGATATTTCCTTTTTCACCGTAGCCCTCTATGGGCTTGCAAATATCACTTTGCCAATTCCTCAAGAACTGTCTTAGCGAAAGGCTTCTTGCGGGGAAAGCTGTAACTCTGTG
>NW_020261653.1:0-3338 GCF_003255815.1 Theropithecus gelada
AATCATTTAAGAATGAAATATAGGAGAATATCATGGGTTAAATGTGGCTTTATGTAACATTAGGACTTTAGAAAGAAGAGATCATTTTGTCTTGGAGTGGCAAGGATAGGTTTTATGGTGTATCATAAACTGGAACATAAAGATGTTTACAACTGAATAGATTAAAAAGAAGATTAGAGAAGACTGTTTGCTGGAGGGAATGGTATCAGGGACAGACATATGCCAGGTCAGGGTCTAAGTCTACTGGATTTGGAGGAGTTAATGTTGCAAGAGAAAAGGATGAACTAGTAATTCGAGCTGATATTCTCAGAGGCATCTATCAATTTAAGGGAAAGGGGCAGATGAGGACAGAGTATCCCTGCTCCTCTGTGTGGATAAAGGCATACTGGGAGAACCACAGGAAGATTCTGCTACTGCAGTCTAGGGTGAGCAATGACAGCTGCAAACACTAAGGACAGAGAATGCAGGGAGAGGTGTGAGGGTCTCCAAACAATGGGAGCAACTTGCTTAGCCTCGAATAAAACCCAAAGCTTATTAATGGAATGCACACACACAGGACATTTATGGAATGTTGATGAGATATTTCTAACTTAAATAAGCCACTCGTACGGTAGGAGGAGAAAATAAATAATAAGTCAAATATGAAGCTAACCCTTTGAAATGTCATTTTCCAAGAAGAAAGTACCCTTTTCTCTGTGGGAGGATAGGAGCCTAAGCTCCATAAATACAAATTGGGAAACACAGATGGCCCAATCACACTGCTCAACCTTCCCGCCAGCAACCTCCAGTACTTTTCCACCAGCTCACTCTAGGGCTTAAACTCTCCTGTGTTTCACCTCAAGAGAGTTGAGTTCAACTGCTGTCCCTATTGCAAAGAGTTAACACCTATTGGGACATTCCTCAATAACCAATTTCTTGGCATTTCAAAAAAGTGTCTGGTGCAATTTTTCTTTAAAACAAAGGATATTGACTCGTTAGTGTTGCCGCTGATATTTTGTGCTTGTTTATATGATATTCTGAACTCTGTCCACAAGAAAAAAAAGAATGTAAGAGATGAGAAAAGTACTTGTTCCCTTTTCTGAACTTTGGCATATTTTTTCTTTTGCTGCTAAAAGTCTCATAACTCACGAAGAAAGTTAAGATTACGGGAAGTTATTTTTCATTCTAATATTTGCCAGAAGGTCACTCTCACTACCTCTCAATGCTTTGAGATCCTGGATAACAGTGACTCCCCCACCCTTTGCACCAGCCCTCTACCCATGGCCACCCACCAGCTCCTGACAACACCTGGAATTCCTCCATTTATGAACATCAACTATGAGGCTCCCCATCCCTGACTCACCCACTGTCCTTCCAGCCTCTCACGTTCTGTCCCTCCTTCCCTGCTGATCAACATCAACAAGGCTCTTCTCCCCCGGGGCTGTGCATGGGAATCACCAGGGAGCCTGATGCCCGAGCTGCCCCCTGTATACCTGTCATCTGCTCTCAAGCTGCCCCCGGGACACTTGTCATCTGCTCTCATCTCCTGTCCTTGTGCACTGCACTATCTTTGCCTCAGGTTCTCTGTGTTCAGTATTTTTGATGGTTTTCGGATCTCTTAATGGGGTCTTGAATTCAAATGTCAGAAACCAAAGACAAGCTAAGTTAACATTTTGGCTCCTATATCTTGGAATTGAGGAGGAATTTTGGCTTTAGAAATTGCTTGATCCAAGAACTCAAAGCATGAGTTACATTGTTGTTTTTACCTTTTTTCCCCCTTTGTTTCTCTTGATCTTATTTTGGGCTGTCTCCCCAGCTGACAGCCCTGTGAATCATGGACATCTGTCTATGACTGTTGTCACTAATCTCCAGGAGAAAATCCCTACTTCTTTCCCTGTTGTTCCAGCCAACTCCTGAGTCCCATGGCCTCCTCTGAGTCTGTCATTGCCGGGACAGGTTAAGACTTCACCTGGCTCCCGCACCACCTCTGCTCCCAGCAGTAAGAATTTAAACTAAGAATGGGTGAGGGTGTTCTTTGGTCACTCCTAAGACTCCACAGTTCCATGCTGCCATGATGATGGGCTCTTTGTGACACTTTGGGTAAAAGGTGAGAGGGTTCTGTCCTACCTCATCAATATTATAGAGAAGCTGAGATTTACACACACAAAAAAAGGACACATTCAACTTCTCACCAAGACTGTGCCTTCTGTTCATCTAGGATTGTGTGAAAAGACACCACAGAAAGTAGTAGATTGAAACGGCATGATCAGGTCTTCACTCACACATTTGCAATTGGGGTTTGGATCCTTCACTCACACATTGGCAATTGGGCATAAGAGGAGAGGTTCTGCTGGGATCTGAAAATTCCAGGGCCAGGACATTCATGCACAGGTGGCGGGTGGTGCTGGCTCAGCTGGGAACTCTGAGAAAGCTGAAAGATGAGACCCTGTGATTGGCTGGGGCCAGATCAGGACAGCTCATGACATAGGAGTTTTGTGTGATAATTCTTAAACTGTCCACAGCTGGGAGCATTTTAACCACAGTAATACACAAAAATTTACATTGCAAATCACAGTTTTATTTTTTCCTAGAAAGCTGTTTGCTCTGTGTTCTCCAGCCCATCCTTGCAGGTGGGCTCAGTTCCTCTCCCTGTGGAATGCTTAGTCTTCCTCCAAGCATGGTATCTGGGCTCCAAAGGCACCAGCCCTCTTAGCACATGTCATCTGCTAAAAAACATTTAAAATGCCATGAACCAAGTTACTCTAATATTGCCTGGAAGGTCACCCTCACTACCTCTCAGCGCTCTGTCCTGCTGGACAACAGTGACCCTTCATCTTCTTTGTTCGAACCCTCCACATCCTAACTCCTGCCACCACTCAGAACCGCCTCTGGAGGCTGAGAAGTCCAAATCATGGTGGTATAGAATCAGTGTCTGGTGAGGACCAGCTTTTTGGTTCATATACATCTTCTCACTGTGTCTTCATCTGGTGAAAGGAATGAAGGAGCTCTCTGGGACCTCTTCTACAGGGGCACTCATTCCATTCATGAGGACCCCACCGTGCTGACCTGCTCACTTCCAAAAAGGCCCCTTCTTTTAATGCTATCATCTTAGGGTCTAAGACTTCAACATATGAATTTCAGAGGAAAAATGTATCAGGCCACAGCACCATCCAACACAGAGAAAGTGAAAGACACCAGTTCGCTAGGGCCTAATCCCGGAAAACAGCATGGCGTCTAGTTGCATGTAGTCTGTGGTCAAAATGTCACCCGTCCTAGACTCAACAGGAGAAAACAGAAACCTTCCTTTCTATAAAAAAGAGTACAAGGATTTAGGGGCCATATTTGAAAACAGCTCAAGG
>NW_020261654.1:0-3337 GCF_003255815.1 Theropithecus gelada
TCATTTTAAAAAGCATGTGTCCTATTTCCTCTTATTCCTTTCTGCCTTGATATTGTGCAATAGAAATTTGAAAAATTGTTGTATTAGTATTGTTAAATATCAATTATTGGTTTTATTTACTAAATTAAATTTAATAAGCCTATTCTCTCTTGGTATAATCACGTGGAATGGGTTCACTTCCACAGTTAACAAGTGACGGCACATGTAAAATATTGTCTACCAGGGAAATTCATTGAACACTTAGTGTTCAGACTGTGTTTTTGTGTCTGGTTCCCTAAGCACCACTGCAGTGACACAAAATAATATACTTTCAGCAGAAGAAGTTTTGGAAAATATACTGCATAAGCCATTTAGATGCAGTGAGTCATTCTTATTACTTGGGTTGGTGGAATCCCTTTCAAAATGTAAGTTCCTAATACAAACAAAGATTGAACTTTGCGAGCAGGTATTTTTAAGAATAAGTAGTCTCAGGACTGATAATATTAACTCATTTATGCACATCAGGTAGGACTTTAGTATGACAGATACTAGAAATGTACAAAGTGAAGTTAAAAGGTAACTCCTAGCAGCACATCTTACTCCCTGGATTCTCTAATGAGATGGGTGTTTCTACTTTGCTGTTGCCTTTTTGAATAGTTCAATTCTAGCATTAGTACTGCTGTGTGGGAGAGAGTATGTGTGAACAGAGTAAGAGTTGTGACAATCAAGTCATAGAATAAATGCTTGGAAATTTTAGAATCATGTAAACAGCTTATGAATTGAGTATACATTCCCAGTGCTCTCAGTCTCACTCATCCTTCTATCCACATGTGTGGAATGTCCTAGGACCCCGTGGCTTTTGAAGATGTGGCTGTGAACTTTACCCAGTAGGAATGGGCTTTGCTAGATTCTTCTCAGAAGAATCTCTCCAGAGAAGTGATGCAGGAAACCTGCAGGAACCTGGCTTCTGTAGGTAAGAATGACAACACATTTCACTTAATTACAGAAGTATTTCCCTATCATCAGTGCTATTTGTGATTTGGAATGGGGCAAGGGAATGATTTGGTGAATAAATCAGGCATGGGGCACTGTGTACAATGAACATGAAATCTAGTAATGTTTCTATAGTTTGAAATAATTCATGATAATTTTGTGCATCTGCATTTTAGGAAAAAACGGAAAGACCAGAATATTGAAGATTACTTGAAAAAACTTGGGAAAGATACAAGATAATTTGCACTGAGAAGAGGAAATAAAGTCCTCTGAAGGAATCTTAGCATGTCATGAATTTAAAAACAAGCAATCAAAGCAAATAAGAGTCACTTGAAATTCATCTCCTTTTAGAAAAATTTCACCCAAAATGTAACGTACATCAGTGTAGCAGTCAGTGTTTGGAAAACAGTTTACTTGAAAATAGTACTACAAAATTGTGTATACGAATGTTACTATTTTGGTCATAGCCATGCAGGTGGTAGCTGTGTTTTCAGTAGTAGCCCATTTACTTTCAAATAATTCAGTCATGGCACAAAAACAAAAACAAAACAAAACAAAAATGCATTTTCCCTAGTATTGGTAGCAGTGTAAGTCGAAGACCTATGAATGAGTAGAAAGTTATTAAACCAACCAATAATAATGTGCTTGTCATTTTTTTTTACAGAAATCATATGGTACAGAGACTGCGTGAAAGCAAAGAAGGTAGTCAGTATGGACAAGTTGTCAGCCAGATTCCAAATCTTGATCTGAATGAGAACATTTCTACTGGATTAAAACAATGTGAATGCAGTATTTGTGGAAAAGTCTTTGTACATCATTCCCTCCTTAATAGGCACATCCTAGCTCTCTCAGGATACAAACCATATGGAGAGAAGCAATATAAATGTGAACAGTGTGGGAAACTCTTTGTTTCTGTTCCAGGTGTTAGAAGACACAGGATAATGCACAGTGGAAATCCAGCTTATAAATGTACGATATGTGGGAAAGCTTTTCATTTTCTCAATTCAGTTGAAAGACATCAGAGAACTCACACAGGAGAAAAATCCTATAAATGTAAACAATGTGGTAAAGCGTTCACTGTTTCTGGTTCTTGTCTAATACATGGACGAACTCACACTGGAGAGAAACCCTACGAATGTAAGGAATGTGGGAAAACACTCAGATATTCTTGTTTTAAGATGCATGAAAGGACTCACACTGGAGAGAGATGTACCAAATGTGATAAAGCCTTCAGCTGTTCCACTTCCCTTCATGACCATGGAAGCATTCATACTGGAGAGAGACCCTATGAATGTAAACAGTGTGGCAAAGCCTTTAGTTGTTTGAGTTCCCTTTGTAACCATAAAAGTACTCATGCTGGAGAGAAACCCTATGAATGTAAACAATGTGACCAAGCCTTCAGTCGCCTCAGTTCCCTTCACCTCCACCAAAGAATTCATACTGGAGAAAAACCTTATGAATGTAAGAGATGCGGTAAAGCCTACACACTCGCTCCAGTTACCTTATGGGCCACTAAAGAAGTCATGATATAGAGTTTGGGTGTAGTGACTCAGCCTATAATCCCAGCACTTTGGGAGGCCAAGGTGTGTGTATTGCTTGAGCCCAGGAGTTCATAACCAGCCTGGATTAAAACAATGTGAAACAACCTGGGCATCGTGGTGAAACCCTGTCTCTACAGAAAATAAAATAATGCCGGGCCCGGTGGCTCACGCCAGCTACTTGGGAGGCTGAGGCAGGAGAATGGCGTGAACCCGGGAGGCGGAGCTTGCAGTGAGCCGAGATCTCACCACTGCGCTCCAGCTTGGGCGACAGAAGCAGACTCCGTCTCAAAACAAAAACAAAGAAAATAATTAGCTGGGCATGGTGGCACATTTCAGTTGTCTTAGTTCTTTTTCAAGGACATAAAAGGCCACTGGGGGTTGGGGAGAAGCCCTGTGCATATGGATCACGAGGTCAGGAGATCGAGACCATCCTGGCCAACATGGTGAAACCTCGTCTCTACTAAAAATACAAAAATAGCTGGGTGTGGTAGCATATGCTTGTAATCCTAGCTACTCAGGAGGCTGAGGCAGGAGAATCACTTGAACCCAGGAGGCGGAGGTTGCAGGGAGCCGAGATTGTGCCACTGCACTCCAGCCTGGCGACAGAGTGAGACTCCATCTCAAAAATACATAAATAAATAAAGCCCCTTGAATGTTAGAAATGTGGTAAAACATTTACTCTTTCCAATTCCCTCATAAACATGAAAGAGCTCACACTGCAGAGAAACCTTAAGAATGTAGGAAATGTGGTCAAGCCTTCAGATTTTCCTGAAGATTTGGGAGGGCTCAGAGTGGAGAAAAGGCTTTTGAATTTAAATTTATGG
>NW_020261655.1:0-3337 GCF_003255815.1 Theropithecus gelada
GGCATAATTTGCCTGTAAAATAGTCTGGCCTTTTTTTTTTTTTTTTTTTTTCTTGGGACATTTTTCATTATTATTGATTTAATATTCTTATTTATTATTCGTCTGTTCAGGTTATTTCTTCTTGCTTCAGTCGAGGTAGGGCATGTTTTTTATAAATTTATCAATTTCTTCTAGGTTGTCAATTTGTAGGCAAATAATTGCATATAATAATTCTTTATGATATTTTAAAATTTCTGGAGCATCAGTCATGGTGTATCTTCTCACTTTTCTGATTTTATTTACTTGAGTTTTATCTTTTTTTTTCTAGTTTAGTCATGTTAAATGTTTGTTGGTTTTAACTTTCAGCATACTAACTCAGCTTCATTAATTTTTTTCTATTAATTTTCTTTTCTCTATTTATTTTATTTCTGCTTTGATCTTTGCTATTTTCTCACTTCTGTCACGTTTAGGCTTGATTTGTGTGTGTGTGTGTGTGTGTGTGTGTTTCTTTGTGCTATAATTTTAGGTTGTTTATTTGAGGTCTTTTGTCTTTTTTAATGTAGGTGATTATCATTATAAACCTCCATCTTAGCGCTGCTTTTGCTACATCTCATAAGATTCAGTGTGTTGTGTTTTTTTGATTGTTTATTTCTAGACATTTTCTAGTTTCCATTATGATTCCTTTTTTGAGCCAATGGTTGTTCAAAGATATGTTATTGCTGTAAATTTGTAAATTAAAAACTTCTTTCTCTTCTTATTGATTTCTAGTTTCATTCCACTGTGCTCAGAAAATGTACTTGGAATGATTTCAATATTCTTAAATTTATTAAAAGTTATTTTGTGGCTTAGCATGTGATCTATCCTAAAGAATATTTCATGTGCTCTTGAAAAGAAAATAGATTCTGCTACTATTGGGTGGAATTTCTATATATGCTCATTTCTTCTATAGTGTTGTTCAAGTATGCTGTTCCCTTATTGATTTTCTGCCTGATATGTCCATTATTGTAAGTGAGCTATTGAAGTTTCCTACTAGTATTGTATTGTTTATTTATCAATTCAGATGTCAATATTTACTTTATCTATTGACATACTTTGATGTTGGATGCATACATATTTAGAATATTATATCTTTCTTTTGAATTGCCATTTTTATTATTACATAATATCTTTCACCAACGGTTTTTTTTTTTTAATTTATTTATTATTATACTTTGAGTTCTAGGGTACATGTGCATAACGTGCAGGTTTGTTACATATGTATACTTGTGCCATGTTGGTGTGCTGCAGCCATCAACTCGTCAGCACCCATCAACTCGTCATTTACATCAGGTATAACTCCCAGTGCAATCCCTCCCTCCTCCCCCCTCCCCATGATAGGCCCCGGTGTGTGATGTTCCCCTTCCCGAGTCCAAGTGATCTCATTGTTAAGTTCCCACCTATGAGTGAGAACATGTGGTGTTTGGTTTTCTGTTCTTGTGATAGTTTGCTAAGAATGATGGTTTCCAGCTGCATCCATGTCCCTACAAAGGACACAAACTCATCCTTTTTTATGGCTGCATAGTATTCCATGGTGTATATGTGCCACATTTTCTTAATCCAATCTGTCACTGATGGACATTTGGGTTGATTCCAAGTCTTTGCTATTGTGAATAGTGCCGCAATAAACATACGTGTGCATGTGTCTTTATAGCAGCATGATTTATAATCCTTTGGGTATATACCCAGTAATGGGATGGCTGGGTCATATGGTACATCTAGTTCTAGATCCTTGAGGAATCGCCATACTATTTTCCATAATGGTTGAACTAGTTTACAATCCCACCAACAGTGTAAAAGTGTTCCTATTTCTCCACATCCTCTCCAGCACCTGTTGTTTCCTGACTTTTGAATGATCGCCATTCTAACTGGTGTGAGATGGTATCTCATTGAGGTTTTGATTTGCATTTCTCTGATGGCCAGTGATGATGAGCATTTTTTCATGTGTCTGTTGGCTGTATGAAAGTCTTCTTTTGAGAAATGTCTGTTCATATCCTTTGCCCAGTTTTTGATGGGGTTGTTTGTTTTTTTCTTGTAAATTTGTTGGAGTTCTTTGTAGGTTCTGGATATTAGCCCTTTGTCAGATGAGTAGATTGTAAAAATTTTCTCCCATTCTGTAGGTTGCCTGTTCACTCTGATGGTAGTTTCTTTTGCTGTGCAGAAGCTCTTTCATTTAATTAGATCCCATTTGTCAATTTTGGCTTTTGCTGCCGTTGCTTTTGGTGTTTTAGACATGAAGTCTTTGCCCATGCCTATGTCCTGAATGGTACTACCTAGGTTTTCTTCTAGGATTTTTATGGTATTAGGTCTAACATTTAAGTCTCTAATCCATCTTGAATTAATTTTCGTATAAGGAGTAAGGAAAGGATCCAGTTTCAGCTTTCTACTTATGGCTAGCCAATTTTCCCAGCACCACTTATTAAATAGGGAATCCTTTCCCCATTTCTTGTTTCTCTCAGGTTTGTCAAAGATCATATGGCTGTAGATGTGTGGTATTACTTCTGAGGACTCGGTTCTGTTCCATTGGTCTATATCTCTGTTTTGGTACCAGTACCATGCTGTTTTGGTTACTGTAGCCTTGTAATATAGTTTGAAGTCAGGTAGCGTGATGCCTCCAGCTTTGTTCTTTTGACTTAGGATTGTCTTGGAGATGCGGGCTCTTTTTTGGTTCCATATGAACTTTAAAGCAGTTTTTTTTCCAATTCTGTGAAGAAACTCATTGGTAGCTTGATGGGGATGGCATTGAATCTACACATAACCTTGGGCAGTATGGCCATTTTCACGATATTGACTCTTCCTATCCATGAGCATGGTATGTTCTTCCATTTGTTTGTGTCCTCTTTTATTTCACGGAGCAGTGGTTTGTAGTTCTCCTTGAAGAGGTCCTTTACATCCCTTGTAAGTTGGATTCCTAGGTGTTTTATTCTCTTTGAAGCAATTGTGAATGGAAGTTCATTCATGATTTGGCTCTCTGTTTGTCTGTTACTGGTGTCTAAGAATGCTTGTGATTTTTGCACATTAATTTTGTATCCTGAGACTTTGCTGAAGTTGCTTATCAGCTTAAGGAGATTTTGGGCCGAGACAATGGGGTTTTCTAAATATACAATCATGTCATCTGCAAAGAGGGACAATTTGGCTTCTTCTTTTCCTAACTGAATACCCTTGATTTCTTTCTCTTGCCTGATTGCCCTAGCCAGAACTTCCAACACTATGTTGAATAGGAGTGGTGAGAGAGGGCATCCCTGTCTTGTGCCAGTTTTCAAAAATTGACCACATAATTGGAAGTAAAGCACTCCTCAGCAAATGTACAAGAACAGAAATT
>NW_020261656.1:0-9158 GCF_003255815.1 Theropithecus gelada
ATAATCCAGCATATAAACAGAACCAAAGACAAGAACCACATGATTATCTCAATAGATGCAGAAAAGGTTTTTGACAAAATTCAACAGCCCTTCATGGTTTGTGTTCTTTTTAATTTATTTCATCAGTGTTTTCTAATTTTCCTTGTTGAGGACTTTCACCTTTGTGGTTGAATTTACTCCTATGTCTCTTGTTTTGTAGCTATTGCAAATGAGATTGCCTTCTTGCTTTCTTTCTCAGCTAGTTCATTATTGGTGCATATAAACACTATGGATATTTCTGGCTGGGCATGGTGGCTCATGCCTGTAGTCCCAGCACTTTTGGAGGCCAAGGCGGGTGATCATGAGGTCAGGAGATCGAGACCATCCTGGCTAACAGGGTGAAAACCCGTCTCTACTTAAAAAAAAAACTACAAAAAATTAGCTGGGCATGGTGGTGGGCGCCTGTAGTACCAGCTCTTCAGGAGGTTAAGGCAGGAGGATGGCGTGAACCCAGGAGGCAGAGCTTGCAGTGAGCTGAGATCGCGCCACTGTACTCCAGCCTGGGCAACAGAGCAAGACTCCATCTCAAAAACAAAAAAACACTATGGATATTTCTATGTTGATTTTGTATCCTGCAACCCTACCAAATTTATTCATCAGGTCTGGGAGTTTTTGGTGGAGTCTTTAGGTTTTTCTAGTTATAAGATCCTGACGTCTGCAAAAGGAACAATCTGATTGCCCTTTTTTCTGATTTGGGTGCCTTTTATTGCTTTCTCTTGCCTGATTGCTCTAGCTATGACATGTAATACTATGTTGAATAGGAGTGGTAAAAATGGACATCCTTGTTTTATTCCAGTTCTTAGAGGGAAGGCTCTCAGCTTTTGCCCATTCAATTTGTGGGGTTGAAATATGTTCTTTCTATATCTACATTGTTGAAAGTTTTTTATCATAAACTGATACTGAATTTTATTAAATGCTTTTTCTGCAATTTATTGAGGTGATCATATGGTTTTAGTCTTTCATTCTGTTGATGTGATTTATTATCATATGTTGAACTGTCTTTGCATCCCTGGGATAAATCCCAGGAGATCATGGTATATTATCTTTTTGATTTGTTGTTGGATTTGATTTGGTAGTATTTTGTTGAGAATTTTTGTGTCTATATTTATCAGGGATATTGGCCTGCAGTTTTCTGTTTTTGTTGCATCTTTGTCTGGTTTTGGTATCACGGTAATTCTGGCCAGATAAAATGAGTTAGGGAGAATTCCTTTTAAATTTTTTTAGAATAGTTTGAGAAGAATTGGTATTAGTTCTACATTGTAAGTTTGGTAGAATTTAGCAGTGAGGCCATCTGGTTCTGGGCTTTGCTTTTTTGGAGACTTATTATGCGTTCAATGGTATGAGCTCAGGTTTTCTGTTTAGTTCTTATTTAATCTTGGTAGGTTGTATGTGTCCAGGAATTTATTATTTCCTCTAGGTTTTCCAGTTTGTGAGTGTATAGTTGTTCATAATTGTCTCTGGTGATATTTTGTATTTCTGTGGTATCAGTGTTATGTCTCTTTCATTTCAGATTTTATTAAATAGGGTCTTCTCTCTTCTTGGTGAGTCCTGCTAGTGGCGTATTACTTTTATTTTTTTCAGAAAAAAATCAATGTTTCATTTCACTAATCTTTGTATTTTTAAAAGTCTCTCTTGCATTTAATTCTGCTCTGATTTTTATTATTTCTTTCCTTCTAGTAATTTTGAGCTTGTTTTTTTCTTGCTTTTCTAGTTTCTTGAGGTATATGATTAGATCATTTATTTGAAATCTTTCTACTTTTTGGATGTAGTTGTTTACTGCTATAAACTTTCCTCTTAGTACTGCTTTTGATGTATCCCATAGGTTTTGCTGTATCATGTTTTGATTTTCAAGTATTTCCAGATTTTTTAAGTTCCTCTTTCATTTCTTCCTTGACCCAATGGTCACTCAGAAGCATGTTGTTTCATTTCCATTTATTTGTACAGTTTCCCAAGTTTCTTTTGTTATTGTTTTCTAGTTTTATTCCATTTTGGTCTGAGATGATACTTGATCGATTTCAATATTTTAAAATGTCAAGAGGTGTTTGGTGTCCTAATGTAGTCTATTCTGGAGAATGTTCCATGTGCTAATTAGAAAAATGTATACTCTGTAGCCATTAGAGGAAATGCTTTCTAATTGTCTAATTGTCTGTTAAGTCCATTTGATATAAAGTGTAGTTTAAAGCCCATGTTTATGTGTTAATTTTATGTCTAAATGATCTGTCTAATGCTGACATTTGGCTTGTTGAACTTCCCAACTATTTTTGTATTAGAGTCCATCTCTTCCTTTAGATCTAATAACATTTGCTTTCTATATGTGGTTGTGTCATTGTTAGGTGAATATATGTTTAGAAATATTGTATCTTCCTCCTGTACTGATCTCTTTATCATTATATAATAATCATCTTTTCTCTTTTTACTGTTTCTGACTGAAAGTCTGTTTTATCTGTTACAAGTATAGCTACTTCTGCTTGCTTTTGTTTTCTGCTTACATGGAATCTCTTTTTTCACACCTTGACTTCCAGTTTATACGTCTGTACTGATGAGATGAATGTCTTGTGCGTAGCATATAGTTGTTCATTTTTGTTCAATCCATTCAGCCAGTCCATATCTTTTAAGTGTAAAATTTAATCCATTTACATTTAAGTTTATTATTGATATATGAGAGCTTATTCCTGTTATTTTGTTAATTGATTTTTGTATGTTTTATATATCCTTTGTTCCTTTCTTTCTCTGTTTTTGTTTATAATTGTAGTTTCGTGGTTCTCTGTGGTGGTAACGTTTGAGTTCTTTCTTTTCCTTATTTGTGTGGTTGTTCTACCAATGAGTATCATACTTCGATGCATTTTCTTGGTGGTAGATTTTTGTTTTTCCACTTCTAGGTTTAGGACTCTCTTAAGCATTTCTTGTATGGCCAGTCTAGAGATAATAAATTCCCTTGGCTTGTGCTTGTCTGAGAAATACTTTATTTCTCCTTAATTTATGGAGGATAACTTTGCTGGGTGTAGTATCCTTGAAGAGTAGTTTTTGTTGTTGTTGTGTTTTTGTTTTTCCCCTTTTTGCACTTTTAATATATCTTCCAATTCCTCCCTGACTTGTTAGGTTTCTGCTGAGAAATCTACTGTTAGTCTGATGAAGAGTCCCTCATAAATGTCTAGATGCTTTTCTCTTGCTGTTTATAGAATTCTCTCTTTGTCTTTAACTTTTAACAGCTTGACTATAATATCCCTTGAAGAAGACCTTTTGAATTGAATATTTTTGGGGATCTCTGAACTTCCTGTATCCAGATACTAGACTGGTAAAGTTTTTGGCTATTATTTCACTAAATATGTTTTCTATCCCTTTGGTTTTCACTTTGCCTTCTGGGACATGGAAAATTAAAATATTTGGTCACTTTATTGTGTCCCATATGCCATGTAGACTTTGTTCATTCTTATTTATTTTTTAAAAAAATTTGTTTGACTAAATTATGTCAAGATACCTATTTGCATTTATGAAATTATTCTGCTTGACTTAATATATTATGGAATCCTTTGAGTGCATTTTTTATTTCATTCCATAAATTCTTCAGTTACAGAATTTCTGTTTGGATCTTTTTCATGATGTCTATCTATCTGATGAACTTCTCATTCATATCCTGAATTGCTGTTCTGACTTCTTTGTATTGTTTGTTTTTGTGCTTTTGCATCCCACTGAGCTTTTAAAAAACTCATTATTTTGAATTATTTTTCTGAGATTTTATAAAGTTCTATTTCACTGGAATCTGTTGCTGGAGAATTATTGTGTTCCTTTGGAAGTGTAATATTTTCTTGTGCATGTGGTATAAGAGTCGCTTCTTCCATTTTTTAAAAAAAAATTGTTTTAATAGGAGAGGACGTTTTCTTGAAGATGTATTTATGGTGTTGGCTGGGTAGGGCACTTTGGCTCTGAGTCTGATTATGTACAGTACTGTAGTCTGTGTACAATTTCTTTGGCTATAAACAGTGTCAGTCGTATCTGTGATTTCCTCAGGGGCTTAGGGTGTGTTGGTTAATGGAGGTTGTGGTGAGATTTTGCTGGCGATGAAGATGCCAGGTGGCCCAGTCCTCACGCCCCACTGGTGTGAGTGTAAGCTAAGCCTGACTGTCCTTGGGCCCCAGAGTAGTGTATACTGGCATCAGTGTTAGTGAGTCCAGGAAAGCCTATTCTTGGACTTCTAGGATTCTTTCTCAGGTACCATTAATGGTAGCAGTGAGCCAGTTAAGAGAGTGTGTTCTTGAGTCCCTGGCAAGCAGGTGTGGCTTGGGCAATGGCAATAGCAGTGGTAAGGCAACCTTCTGGCTCCCAAGTAGTATACACTGGTATTGTTAGTAGTTGCAGTGGGCTGGTCAGTCCAGTCACTAGGCCAGCAGATGGTGTGTGCTGCTTAGTGCCAGTTGTGGTGGTAGTGGCAGGTTGGGTGGGCCTGATCTCAGGTACCCAGGAGGAGTTCTTAGGTGCCAATGGTAGTGGCTGGGGCTGGGTCATAGCCACGTCCCTGATGGCATGCTTGGACACTGGGAGGGGCAGGGCTGGACTGGGCAGATCTGTCTTCAGGTTCACTGGTGTGTGTGCAGGCATTGGCTATGGTAGTCAGGGGCAGGGTGATCCCAGGATTCAGGTGGAATACTTGAGTGGGTACAGTAGCAGCTGCACTGCAGACTTGTCACTGGGGAGGGCAGGGTTATATTTAATGGCAGCAGCCATAAGTAGGTGGCTGGAGAGCATGTACCTTGGACTCAGGTGGCAGCTGTTGGCGATATAACCTATCCTCAGAGTGCTTATAGCTGTTAAGTGGTTCTGATACTTGGGGCAGCAAGGTCACTGCCAGCAGTTTGCACTTTGGCCCTGGTGGTGGCAGTCATCAATGCTAGTGACTGTGAACTGGTAAGTCTTTTCTTAGGGTTTGTGAAAACGTGTGGCTGCTTGGCTGGGGCCAGTGGGGTTGCCGCCAGTGCTCATACTATGGCCCTGACAGCAGTGGGGCTCCAGAAATGTGGAGATGCAAGGGCTGTTTGGCCCCGGAGTAGAATGCAGTTTGGTGGAGGTTTGGTTCTCATAATGGCACCATGCTGTAGCTGCTTAGGATTTACGGGGTATATGGAACACAGCCCGAGCTTTCTTTCTAAAGCAATTCTATTGTGTGGTCTCCTGGCAGCCTCTTATGTTAGTCTCAGGGTCCGTGAGGGTTGGCTAGGATTGAAGGATTCATTGTGGGAATGTGGACTGCTGGAGGTCTCTTACATATTCTTTTTCTGCATTGGGGAGCCTCTCCGTGTTCCTAGTGGATCCAGGCCAGCAGGCTGCCAGAAAGGGAAGAAATCCCCCCACTTCTTTGCTTTAGGTGATTCCTGTCACTTCTCTGTTGAATGCCAATGTTTTCTCTTAGATGATCTTTTCAAAATGTGATTATTTACTTGTTATTTTCGTTTGTCTTTGTGGAGGAGGTGAGTACCAGATTCTTCTAGTCAGCCATCTTGAAGCCTCTCCAATTCTCTAATTTTAGATTCAGTTGGGGTGCAATACTTCAAATTTCATATTTAGGATGACCTTTGCTTATTTAATTTCAGAAAATTTATTTTATGTAAGGCTTTTCTATTATTTCTTGTGTTATAGGACCACACCTAAATAATGTCTAATATTCAATAGTTAATATCTAATACATACATATCCTTTTTTAGGACCACATAACAAATATTATATACAAAAGGAATTATGGAGAATATAATAGTTACTTTATAAAGGAATTAAAAAGGAGTGTGAATTAAGTAATATAGCTAAGAAAGTATAGAACAGTTGGCTAGTTGCATGGAGGAAATGAAATGAAAAGAGCAGGAAAAGATGCTGCCAGGAAGTGGACAATTGTGTCATATTCGACAGAATAATATGACCTTTGGTTGCTCTTCATTCAATTCTAGAGTCCAAAAGATGGAGTTATTTACAAGAGGAAATAGATTTTGATAAAAATTAATGAAGACTTTAGACAATGATGTACTCATTTTTTAAAAATTGAATTATTTATATTTTTTACTTATCTAATTGTTTTACTTCCCTGATGTGAAACCATATTTAGAAAATATATGTCCCATTGCACTGGTAATCTCTTCAGTGTGTTACTATCTCTGGGATAGATCAGTCCTGCAGTCATGAGCATGTAAATCTCGAACAATCGTTGCTGACAACCTCTTCCTGCAAGTCTACATGATTTTCAAATGGAAATAACTTAATCATTCACTTTTTTGAGAATGTTGAAAATATAAACTTCTTTATTAACTGACATGGAAATATACTCATTGTCTAAATGGATCAGAGAAAAAGAGAATTTTTAATCTTTTTTGTTTGCTTTGAATTCTTTATGTTAAATAATCTGTTGGATACCATTAAATCTTGATCTCTGTGATAAATTTTTTTGAAAACTAACATTGGTTAACATTTATTAATTCATTCAACAACTTTTTAAAAAATCACTTGATTTGGACTGATTATACACAGATCAATCATCCATTGTCACAATTTTATTTGAATCTAGACCCCACAAGTTCAGACAAACATAGAAAAAAATAATTATGAAATAGTATGAACAGTTCCAGAGAACATATGTGTAGCATGAAACTAACTGAGCCCAGGAAGCAGTTACTCCATCTGCCCCTGGATAATTGAAAAGAGCTGCACAGAGAAGTAGAAACTGAAGCTGAGACTGAAATAATACACATTTTCCAGATGTGCATTTGGTGAGGTGAGTTCTAGTCCTTTAGATTTATTTTCAAACTAAAGGTGTCCTTTGGATTTTCTCTTGTCATTTTACCAGTACAGACAGCACAGTTGACTCCCTGAGCAGTGAACTTGAATAAAATCTCTTACAGAAGGTAAAGGAAGAGGGTTTATGGGTGTGTGTAATGAAGACTTCCAGTTGATCAGACTCTTTTCAGTGTTTTAACTAGTTTCAGGTTTCCCTGTGTTAGAACATAGGTGAAGAATTTTTTCATCATCTCAATTCTGCTTTAAATATAACGATAGACAAGTTAGTGATGTTACACTGTTTCTTTCATGTGCCTTCTCCTATTTCTATTTGAGATATGTACTTAGTAAATGTAGAAATAATTTATTTTAATAGAAGCTCTGAATGTACTAAAAATGAGATTTATTGAGCAAATAGTTCAGGCATCAAGTGTTCAACCAATTATTTGAGCCACCTGCCATTAATTTGATGGACAATATGGGAAATGAGAGTAATAGAGAAAATGTTAGTGTTCTCCTGAAAATATGGCAGTGTCACAGGGGAAGAGGGGAAAATTCGGTTTATATTTTAGGGAAGAAAAGCTTTCTAATATTATGCTTAAAAATTTAATTTTCTTTTTTCAGATCATAGAGAAAATCAGGATCTCCTAGGAAAATTGGAACTCAGAAATTGAAGACACAAAGATCAGATCAGATACCGGGAGACAGAATTTTGTCAACCAGAGCTACTTCTCTGTACACTGTAATGGAGAAAACCAAAGCTGACTGTAGGTATAAGTCAATTATTCAAGACATATCAGTGTAAACAAAAACGGTGGCAAAACTAGGAAGACTGAAGGAGAAGGGTAGGGAGCTATCGTTAAAAACACTCCCTTGATTTTCCTAAATTCTTATATTGGAAAGATATTGTGGTCTGTAAGTCTCTGATTACTTCTTAAGTATCTTCTGTGCATTTTTAAATAATTAGTAACACCATAAATGTATTCCTATCTTTCTTCAAATTCTCAGTTAAAATTTCACCAAAATATCCAAAATTAGTATTTAATTATAACAGGTACTGAAAAATGTGCACAAATCACAAATGAGGAGTTCAGTGAATTTTCAGAAAATGAACATACCTTTGTAACTTGCATTCAGGTCAAGAAATAGAGCATTAACAGTACCTTGGAAACCTCTCTTATATGCCTTTCAATTCACTACCCGCTTTCTCAAGGTTAACTGTTAATAATGATTCTAGCATCATAGATTAGTTTTGCATGTATATGAATTTGAGATAAATGAAATCATATAGTATATATGCTTTTGCATCTCACTTCTTTTGCTTAATGCTGTTTGTGAAATTCATCCATGTCTTGATATGTGTAAGCTTGCATTGTCTTTTTAGCTTCATTAACTTCCTGAAAATTATGCCTTGTCCATCTTGTCCATTTTAGAACTGAACTGCGGTGAAAAGTAGGAGCCTCTCTTTCCTGCATTTTATAAAGTGATCAGTTTAAAAATAAAAAGAGGTAAGTAAAGAGTTGAGATGTCAGATTGTCTTGAAAATAAAATAATACTACTATTAATAATAATGGGTTCATTAATATTTAAAAAGGACTCTGTTTACCTGTTTTTGTACTTTGAATATATTAAGCTTTTTTATACATATCAAATTTCTCTTTGTTTTTTTTAGGAATTCTTATATGTGAGATAGTCATCACTTAAGCAAATCCTTCACCAATTATTTTATTTCAGCTTTAACTAACAATAGCTGTTATGCTCTGAAAGAGTAAAACATTAGGTAGTTTTAATCTCTTGGACAGTTTTGAGAATTAAATCTGTAATTTAATCTGTAACAGTTTTGAGTTTAATATCCTGGACAGCTTTGAGACCCATTATAAACTTGCACGAGTTTTGTTGTCCCAAGGCCAGGAAAAGAATCACTCTTACTGCGACTGAGCAAAATGGTAAGCTCTGTACCAAATTGATGAAAAGCTTACCAAGTCTAAATATACAATCATGTCATCTGCAAAGAGGGACAATTTGACTTCTTCTTTTCCTAACTGAATACCCTTGATTTCTTTCTCTTGCCTGATTGCCCTAGCCAGAACTTCCAACACTATGTTGAATAGGAGTGGTGAGAGAGGGCATCCCTGTCTTGTGCCAGTTTTCAAAGGGTATTTTTCCAGTTTTTGCCCATTCAGTATGATATTGGCTGTGGGTTTGTCATAAATAGCTCTTATTATTTTGAGGTACGTTCCATCAATACCGAATTTATTGAGCGTTTTTAGCATGAAGGGCTGTTGAATTTTGTCAAAAGCCTTTTCTGCATCTATTGAAATAATCATGTGGTTCTTGTCTTTGGTTCTGTTTATATGCTGGATTAT
>NW_020261657.1:0-3337 GCF_003255815.1 Theropithecus gelada
AGAGAAAGGAAGAGGTGGACAGCTGGAGAGATGCTCAGTCAGAAAGGTGTAGATGGAGATACAGACAGACCCAGAGCCCTGGAAAGATCTAGACAAGTGACAAAGAGAGACTCAGAGGAGACAGTCAGAGAAGTACAGAGTGACTGATCTAGAAGTTCAAAGAGAAGGACAGAGAGACACAGGAAAAGAAGAAACAGCCCAATGAAGGAGGCAGAGACTTGCCTGGGGCAGAATCGGAGGGTGGCAGCAGGGAGGAGAAATACCATCCAATCTCAGGGGTGGGTGGCTCTGCCCAGACATGCCAGCGTGGCCTGGGAAGCCTTGTGAGCAGCCAGCATGTCATTATTTTTCTAGTACCTCTTGTGCGCCAGGCCCTGCCAAGACGATTTCTTTTAATCCCAACAACAAGTCTCAATGATAACCATTACAGCTCATTCTTACAGTGCACAATGATATCCCAGACTTTTTGCAAGTGCAAAAAGCTCTTTGCACCTACCTCACCGAATCATCAAACAGCCCCACATGAGAGAGGCTACGATTATCTCCATCTACAGAGGCCGAAATAAGGCACACAGAGGGCTTAAGTCACTTCTCAAAGGCACCAGCATGGAGCTGGGATTCAACATCCAGACACTCTGGCTCCAATCGGTGATGTTGTCTTCTTCATTCCTGAGAGACAGAGAGCTGAGAACTCTAAAGATGTGGCCCCCAGATTTGGAGATGTGGGGGTTCTTTTGCAGGTGTCAAAAGATCAACTACAGGAGCTAATGAATACCCTGAAATAGTCATGCAGCTGGGTGTCATCATGCCCACATAGAAAAACTGCATGCAAGTATTTTGGAACCCTTGAAGGCTCAGCTCTTATTTATTCCACAAATATTTATTGTGAACCCTACTATATGTCAGTTCTGGAGGGTGGGGTAACACACAGGGACCAAGCAAACCATGACAAAAGTAACAGTTAAATAAATGAGAACCAGCCAGGCATCGTAGCTCACACCTGTAATCTCAGCTCTTTGGGAGGTCAAGATGGGAAGATCGTTTGAGACCAAGAGTTTGAGACCAGCCCCGGCAAAATAGCAAGACTCTATCTCTCCAAAAAATTTAAAAGTTAGCCAGAGGTGGTGTCACACACCTGTAGTGACCACTACTCGGGAGTCTGAGGTGGGAGGATTGTTTGAACCCAGGAGCTGGAGGCCGCAATGAGCCGTGATCACACCTCTGCACTCCAGCCTAGGTGATATGGTTTGGCTGTGTCCCCACCCAAATCTCATCTTGAATTGTAGCTCCCATAATCCCTACCTGTCGTGGGAGGGACCCAGTGGGAGATCATTGAATCATAGGGGCGATTTCCCCCGTAGTGTTCTCATAGTAGTGAATAAGTCTCGTGAGAGCTGTTGGTTTTATAAGGGGAAACCCCTTTCACTTGGTTCTCATTCTCTCTCTTGCCAGCTGCCATGTAAGACGTGCCTTTTGCCTCTCACTATGATTGTGAGGCCTCCCCAGCCATGTGGAACTGTGAGTTTATTAAACCTCTTTTTCTTTATAAATTACCCAGTCTAGAGTATGTCTTTATCAGCAGCATGAAAACGGACTAATACAATGGACTACAGAGCAAGACTCTGACTCTATAAATAAATAAAGATAGATGATAGATAGATAAATAGATAGATAGACAGACAGATAGATAGATAGACAGATAGATAGATAGACAGGAAATAAGGACCCTGCCCTCCCAGAGCTGTCATTTTAGCAGGAGGAAGTATTATCAGAGCCAATGCCTGCTTGCTCCTGGAAGGTGCCAAGCTTGCTTTCTCACCTCTGGGCTTTTGACCTTGCTGTTCCCTCAGCTGAGAAGGCTTCTCCCCACATTTTCCCATGGCCAATTCTCAGAAGTCTTCTCAAAGGAACCCTCTCTGACAACTCAATCTGAAGTAATCCCCCCTGGAACCCTTGTACACTGTTGATGGTAATGTAAATTAGTAGAGCCACTTTGAGGAACAATATGGAGGTTCCTTAAAAAAAAAAAGTGGAAATAGGTCAGGTGTGGTGGCTTATGCCTGTAATCCCAGCACTTTGGGAGGCTGAGGCAGGTGGATCACCTGAAGTCAGGAGTTCAAGAGCAGCCTGGCCAACATGGTGAAACTCCATCTCTACTAAAAATACAAAAATCAGCCAGGCCTGATGGTGGGTGCCTGTAGTCCCAGCTACTCAGGATGCTGAGGCAGCACAATTGCTTGAAACCAGGAGGCAGAGGCTGCAATGAGCTGAGATCATGCCACTGCACTCCAGCTTGGGTGACAGAGTAAGACTCTGTCTCAAAACAAAACAAAACAAAACAAACAAACAAACAACAATAGAAAACAAAAGAAAAACACTAAAAATAGAGCTACCATGCAATGCAGAAATCCCATATAGCGATTCTCCTGTCTCAGCCTCCCGAGTAGCTGGGACTACAGCTGCGTGACACCACGTCTGGCTTATTTTTGTATTGTTGTTGTTGTTGAGACAGGGTTTCAGTATATTGGTCAGGCTGGTCTCGAACCCCTGACTTGAGGTGATCCACCTGTCTCAGCCTCCGAAAGTGCTGCGATTATAGGCATGAGCCACCACGTCCAGCCTGGAGGCTGGATTTAGACTGGTTCCACTGCAAGAATAGCGCTAAGCTTTACCAAAAGGTGGCATTGCAGCACGGGGGATCGAGAGTAACTGGCAGGCAGAATTGGGGGCATCCTGGGCCCTTTGGGGATGAGAATTTATTCTGGGCTTCAGAAGAAAGTGGGATATGGAGGAGACAGTCTGATGGAGGAGGCCTAGCTCCATTTTGGGAGGGCTGTGGGGGTAGGGGATGCTGATTAGCCACTCATTCATTCATTCATTCCTCAGCAAATATTTTGAAAACCTGTCATAGGCCACATGCTGTGTTGAGAGTACGGTGATGAGTAAGACAATGGTTTGGCCCTGCACAGAGTTGGCATTGAGGTGAGGAAGGCGTTCTCACCAACAGTCCTTCCAGAAAAATCCCTAGGGACCTGACAACAAAAGAATCCCACATGAAATGGCACAGATCACCTCTTGACCTGGGGAGGTCAGGCTTTAGAGAGGTTTATTTAATTCTCAGGGAATTGAAGAAACATATCAGGGAATCCAAAGCACCAGTGCAGAATCCCACAGCTCAGGGAACCTGGGCCAAGGAGGCTTTTGACAGAGGGAAGCAGTAGGAAGAGGCAGCTGGGAATGAGGATGGGGGAAGACTATAGCAGTGTGTGACTGTGGTCTACAACAGGCACGACCCTCAAAAATAGCGTTCAACGTGAAAGCAACCAGACACAAAAGA
>NW_020261658.1:0-565 GCF_003255815.1 Theropithecus gelada
GGGGGGGGGGCAGTTGGTTGCTTGGATTTTAGTGGTCGAGCAACCAGTGCCTTACAGGGTTCAGAGGCTAATTGGAAAGGGGACAGCCAAGGAGGCGGGCTCTCCACAAGGTCCTGCCATATGAGGATATATGGGATTTGATCTAAGTGGCCTGCACGCCCAGGTAGGAAAATCTTGGACTTTACCCTACTGATGACCGCAAGTCGGAAGGTCCCTTCGGGTGGCCACCCTACATCAAAGGCAGGCCATTCAGAGTGACATAGATTAATTAGCTTTCCTTTCCTGATTTCCATACCAAGATCATGGCCCCTTGCTCTTACTTCTTTGAAATTATTTGTAAAGAGAGATAGAGGAGTGCTCTGGGTATTACCCATCCTGTAATAATTTGTAGTCTCTTCCTGTAAAGGAATGTGGGTTTGAATCCCTGCAAAGGAAATCTGATCTGACTTATTAATGATATTTAGTCACGATCGTGCTCCGGCAGCCCAGATCAGAGACAGCTACTGCCCAAACCGCAGACCGGCGCTCGGGGCAGTTCAGATCAGAGACAGCTACTGCCCAAACC
>NW_020261658.1:575-3336 GCF_003255815.1 Theropithecus gelada
ACCGGCGCTCGGGGCAGTTCAGATCAGAGACAGCTACTGCCCAAACCGCAAACCGGCGCTTGGGGCAGTTCAGATCAGAGACAGCTACTGCCCAAACCGCAAACACGCTCGGGGCAGTTCAGATCAGAGACAGCTACTGCCCAAACCGCAAACGTGCTCGGGGCAGTTCAGATCAGAGACAGCTACTGCCCAAACCCCAAACCGGCGCTCAGGGCAGTTCAGATCAGAGACAGCTACTGCCCAAACCGCAAACGCACTCGGGGCAGTTCAGATCAGACGAGAGCCAGGGGACGTCTCCCACCGGTCTCCACTGGCCGTCCTATAGCGCGTCCGCCAGGACTGTGCCAGCTCCAGTTTCAGACCTCGCGAGTCACAGATTCAGATTCAGAACAGACATACAGACACAGACAGACAAACGGAGACGAGCCAGCTCACCTATCAGTAGATCGATCCTAGCAGATCCGTTGACCAGGGGTCTGGTGGGCTTGGGGAATCCCGGACGAGCCCCCAGATGTTATGCCCAGACCCTCTGTTCCCCAAAGAAGACCACCAGAGTCCAGAGTCAAAGCCAAGCGGCAAGGATTTTTATGGCAAGTTCGAACCTGGTCCCTCCATTACACAGCATACAAGAGGGCCCCGAACAATGCGAGTGCTTGCTTTTTTATAGCCCGAAAGTTACAGGGGAACAAAGGAATTCTTTCGGTTCCCGCGCTTTCAGTAAAACCTTGAACGGCTGTCTCCTTATCGGAGACCTTCCAGGTGGTGTTTGTACTGGGCTTAGGAAGTTTGAGAGATATGTGGCGATATGTGGTGGGATGGGAGGATGGGATGTGTTTGTACTGGGCTCAGGAAGTTAGAGAGATATTTGGCGATATGTGGTGGGATGGGAGGATGGGATGTGTTTGTACTGGGCTTGTTTGTTTTGAGCCCGGGGCTGAGGAATGTGCCCGGCTCCTCTCAAGTTCTTGTCCTACGTCCAGGTAGAATGACGTAAGTGGACAAGTGGAGGGTGAGCAAGGTGAAGAAGAACTTTATTGAGTGACAGATGTGGGGAAAAGAAAGAAAGATCAGCCTGTTACTGTGTCTATATAGAAAGAAGTAGACATAAGAGACTCCATTTTGTTCTGTATTTGAGATGCTGTTAATCTGTGACCCTACCCCCAACCTTGTCCTTGCAAGAGACATGTGCTGTGGTGACTCAAGGTTTAATGGATTTTGGGCTGTGCAGGATGTGTCTTTGTTAAACAAGTGCCTGAAGGCAGCTTGCTGGTTAAAAGTCATCACCATTCTCTTAATTTCAACTACCCAGGGACACATACACGGCCAAAGGTCGCAGGGACCTCTGCCTAGGACAGCTAGGTATTGTCCAAGGTTTCTCCCCATGTGATAGGCTGAAACAATGCTGCTAAAAGATTTATGGAGATGTTTGCATATGCATCTCAAGGCACAGCATTTTCCTTTAAACTTACTCATGTCACAGAGGTTTTTGTTCATATGTCTTACTGCTGATTTCCTCCCTACAATGATCCTATTGTCCTACTACTCCCTTATCTTTAAGATGGTAAAGATAATTATCAATAAATACTAAGGGAACTCAGAGACCAGGGCCGGTGTGGGTCCTCTGTAAGCTGAGCACCGGTCCCCTGGGCCCACTTTCTCTTTCTCTATACTTTGTCTCTATGTCTCACTTCTTTTCTCAAGTCTCTTGTTCCACCTAATGAGAAACACCCACAGGTGTGGAGGGGCAGGCCACCCCTTCATCTGGTGCCCATTGTGGAAGCTTTCTCTAAGGTGAAGGTACGCTGGAGCGTGGTCATTGAGTACAAGTCCACGAGAGACTCCCGGGTACGTCTACAGTCAGCCTTGCGGTAAGCTTGTGCGCTCGGAAGAACCTAGGGTAACAATGGGGCAAACTAAAAGTAAATATGCCTCTTATCGCAGCTTTATTAAAATTCTCTTAAAAAGAGGGGGAGTTAAAGTCTCTACCAAAAATCTAATTACGCTATTTCAAACAATAGAACAGTTTTGTCTATGGTTTCCGGAACAGGGAACTTTAGATCTAAAAGACTGGGAAAAAATTGGCAAAGAATTAAAACAAGCAAGTAGGGAAGGTAAAATCATTCTGCTCACAGTATGGAATGATTGGGTCATTATTAAAGTAGCTTTAGAACCATTTCAAACAGAAGAAGATAGTGTTCCAATTTCTGATGTCCCTAAAAGCTGTGCAGTAGATTGTGAAAAAGAGGCAGGGATAGAATCCCGAAAAGGAAAAGAAAGTTCACACTGTAAATCTGTAGCAGAGCCGGTAATGGCTCAGTCAATGCAAAATGTTGATGATAATCAGTTACAGGAGGTAGTATATCCTGAAACGTTAAAATTAGAAGAAAAAGGTTCAGAATTAGCAGAGCCATCAGAGTCTAAACCACGATGGCCAACTCGTTTTACAGCAGCTCAGATGCCTGTAACTTTACAACCTCAAATGCAGGTTAAACAAGTACAAATTCCAAAAGAAGATCAAATAGAAAAAGATAGAGTCTGTGTCATGGCAATGCCAATCCAAATACAGTGTCCACAATATCAGCCGGTAGATAGTAGCCTATCAATACTGGCCGCCAGCTGAACTGCAGTATCCGCCACCCCCAGAAAATCTGTATGGACAGCCAGGAACATTTCCAGTGCCACAGGGCAGGGCGCCATATCCTCAGCCGCCCACCATGAGACTTAATCCTACAGCACCGCCTAGTACACAGGGTAGTGCGTT
>NW_020261659.1:0-3335 GCF_003255815.1 Theropithecus gelada
ATTTCACAGAAATAAGGCTAGCAAAGAGATGCACGAAATACAGAGGTTACTCTGTGAGATGAATTAACAGAACACTAAGCAGTTTCTCAGAAAGCCTCTTTCCAGATTTCATCTGAGGATATTTCCTTTTTCGCCATAGCCCTCTATGGGCTTCCAAATATCACTTTGCCAATTCCTCAAGAACTGTCTTAGCGAAAGGCTTCTTGAGGGGAAAGCTGTAACTCTGTGAGATGATTTCACAGAAAACAAAGAAGTTTCTCAGAAAGCTTCCTTCTGTTTGTTATTGGAGGATATTACCTTTGGCCCTATAGTCTTCAAAGGGATCAGAAATATCTCTTCTCAGATTCCACAGAAATAAGGCTGGCAAAGAGATGCACGAAATACAGATGTAACTCTGTGAGATGAATTAACAGAACACTAAGCAGTTTCTCAAAAAGCTACTTTCCATATTTCATCTGAGGATATTTCCTTTTTCATCATAGCCCTCTATGGGCTTCCAAATATCCCTTTGCCAAT
Source organism: Theropithecus gelada (assembly GCF_003255815.1). Taxonomy (NCBI): domain Eukaryota; kingdom Metazoa; phylum Chordata; class Mammalia; order Primates; family Cercopithecidae; genus Theropithecus; species Theropithecus gelada. The sequence goes on from NW_020261659.1 coordinate 517, forward strand.
TCCACAAGAACTGTCTTAGCGAAAGGCTTCTTGCGGGGAAAGCTGTAACTCTGTGAGATGATTTCACAGAACACAAAGAAGTTTCTCAGACAGCTTCTTTCTCTTTGTTATCGGAGGATATTTCCTTTGGCAATATAGTCTTCAAAGGGATCCGAAATATCTGTTCTCAGATTAGACAGAAATAAGGGTAGCAAAGAGATCCACGAAACACAGATGTAACTCTGTGAGATGAATTAACAGAACACTAAGCAGTATCTCAGAAATCTTCTTTCCATATTTCATTTGAGTATATTTCCTGTTTCACCATAGCCCTCTATGGGCTTCCAAATATCACATTGCCAATTCCACAAGAACTGTCTTAGCGAAAGTCTTCTTGAGGGGAAAGATGTAACTCTGTGACAGGATTTCACAGAACACAAAGAAGTTTATCAGAAAGCTTCTTTCTCTTTGTTATCGGAGGATATTTCCTTTGGCCCAATAGTCTTCAAAGGGATCCGAAATATCTGTTCTCAGATTCCACAGAAATAAGGCTAGCAAAGATATCCACGAAATACAGATGTAACTCTGTGAGATGAATTAATAGAACACTAAGCAGTTTCTCAGAAAGCTTCTTTCCACATTCCATCTGAGGATATTTCCTTTTTCACAGTAGCCCACTATGGGATTCCAAATATCACTTTGCCAATTCCACAAGAACTGTCTTAGAGAAAGGGTCTTTAGAGGAAAGCTGTAACTCTGTGCGACGATTTCATAGAACACAAAGAAGTTTCTCAGAAAGCTTCTTTCTCTTTGTTATCGGAGGATATTTCCTTTGGCCCTATAGTCCTCAAAGGGATCCGAAATATCTGTTCTCAGATTCCACAGAAATAAGTCTAGCAAGGAGATCCACGAAATACAGATGTAACACTGTGAGATGAATTAAAAGAACACTAAGAATTTTCTCAGAAAGCTTCTTTCCAGATTTCATCTGAGGATATTTCCCTTTTCACCATAGCCCTCTATGGGCTTTCAAATATCACTTTGGCTATTCCACAAGAACTGTCTTAGCGAAAGGCTTCTTGATGGGAAAGAAGTAACTCTGTGAGATGATTTCACAGAACACAAAGAAGTTTCTCAGAAAGCTTATTTCTCTTTGTAATCAGAGGATATTTCGTTTGGCCCTATAGTCTTCAAAGGGATCCGAAATATCTGTTCTCAGATTTCACAGAAATAAGGCTGGCAAAGAGGTGCACAAAATACAGATGTAACTCTGTGAGATGAATTACGAGAACACTAAGCAGTTTCTCAGAAGGCTTCTTTCCAGATTTCAGTTGAGGATATTTCCTTTTTCACCATAGCCCTCTATAGGCCTCCAAATATCACTTTGCCAATTCCACCAGGACTGTCTTAGTGAACGGCTTCTTGATGGGAAACCTGTAACTCTGTGAGATGATATCACAGAACACAAAGAAGTTTCTCAGAAAGCTTCTTTGTCTTTGTTATCGGAGGATACTTCCTTTGGCCCTTGGGTCTTCAAAGGGATCCGAAATATCTATTCTCAGATTCCAAAGAAAAAAGGCTAGGAAAGAGATCCACGAAATACTGATGTAATTCTGTGAGATGAATTAACAGAACACTAAGCAGTTTCTCAGAAAGCCTCTTTCCAGATTTCATTTGAGGATATTTCCTTTTTCACCATAGCCCTCTATGGGCTTCCAAATATCACTTTGCCAATTCCTCAAGAACTGTCTTAGCGAAAGGCTTCTTGAGGGGAAAGCTGTAACTCTGTGAGATGATTTCACAGAACACAAAGAAGTTTCTCAGAAAGCTTCTTTCTCTTTGTTATCGCAGGATATTTCCTTTGGCTCTACAGTCTTCAAAGTGAACCGAAATATCAGTTCTCAGATTCCACAGAAATAAGGCTAGCAAGGAGATCCACGAAATACAGATGTAACTCTGTGAGATGAATTAACAGAACACTAAGCAGTTTCTCAGAAAGCTTCTTTCCAGATTTCATCTGAGGATATTTCCTTTTTCACCTTAGCCCTCTACGGGCTTCCAAATATCACTTTGCCAATTCCACAAGAACTGTCTTAGCGAAAGGCTTCTTGAGGCGAAAGCTGTAACTCTGTGAGATGATTTCACAGAAAACAAAGAAGTTTCTCAGAAAGCTTATATCTGTATGTTATTGGAGGATATTTCCTTTGCCCCGATAGTCTTCAAAGGGATCAGAAATATCTCTTCTCAGATTCCACAGAAATAAGGCTGGCAAAGAGATGCACGAAATACAGATGTAACTCTGTGAGATGAATTAACAGAACACTAAGCAGTTTCTCAGAAAGCTACTTTCCATATTTCATCTGAGGATATTTCCTTTTTCATCATAGCCCTCTATGGGCTTCCAAATATCCCTTTGCTAATTCCACAAGAACTGTCTTAGCGAAAGGCTTCTTGCGGGGAAAGCTGTAACTCTGTGAGCTGATTTCACAGAACACAAAGAAGTTTCTCAGAAAGCTTCTTTCTCTTTGTTATCAGAGGATATTTCCTTTGGCAATATAGTCTTCAAAGGGATCCGAAATATCTGTTCTCAGATTCCACAGAAATAAGGGTAGCAAAGAGATCCACGAAATACAGATATAACTCTGTGAGATGAATTAACAGAACACTAAGCAGTATCTCAGAAATCTTCTTTCCATATTTCATTTGAGGATATTTCCTTTTTCACCATAGCCCTCTATGGGCTTCCAAATATGACTTTGCCAATTCCACTAGAACTGTCTTAGAGAAAGGGTCTTTAGAGGAAAGCTGTAACTCTGTGAGACGATTTCACAGAACACAAA
>NW_020261660.1:0-3335 GCF_003255815.1 Theropithecus gelada
CACCCAGAAGCAAGGTTATTGTAACTAGAGTTGATACTTATTGGTGGGCCATAGAAAATGGCCTAATTGTGGCTAAACTGATTCTGAGTTGACTTTTGTAGTCCTTGTTATATCATCACACACACACACACACACACAATGTACAGTATTATTAGAGAAAATTAACCATATGATTTGAAACACTCCATTGGTATTCTAATAAAGGAAGCAATTTAAGAATCATCCAATTTAGACATCTCCACATTGTTTTACTTTTAATTGCTGTTATATGAAAGTATAGTGAATGGAATGAACACACTACATATTCACATGGAAGAAAACTAATATCCATGTGACATTTTACAATGTGCAACCATTACACAGGTTTTCTCTTCACAACAAGAAAATAATATTATGACAATGTCTTTGAACTCATGAAGATGTAGGAAATCAGCAGAGTGGAGTGCTCCATCTATAGTCTCTAAGGTATTAAGTGCTGGCAGAAGCTGAGGGAACATTAACGAGTGTCTTTTATAGGCCAATCCATACACTAGGCTCTTTTAGAGTGATTACTTCTTTTAACCTATCCTATACCAACATAACAAGTAATTCAGAATTACTTAACAAGTTAAGAAAGATGCAAAGGGCAGAAACAGACCAGAGGCTATTTAAGGGTTTAGACCGAAGAAATCCTATCAGTTTTTCCAACAGACTTCATCAGTCATGGTGTTGAGGTCCAGGGTACACGGCCCAGAGCCTGACTACTAAAACTGTCACCTTAGAAAATACACATCATTATCTGTGTTCCAGAATTCATTGTATTTAATCAGGCTGACTAATACTAACGAAACTCACAAAAATTGAAACATATACCAACAGATCAATTAATATACTAGTTTATGGCAAGCAATATAATTGTCACACCAACCAACATATTTTCTTATGTTGTCAAAAATTCAATTTGGGAAACCAAATCACAATCAGAAATTTTCATTAGAATCATTCAATGATAATAAGGAGAGCGATTTTACATGGTTCAAATATGAGATGTTGTCAGACTCTAATTGCTTCATTTACAGATTTCTGTTGTTGAAAAATGTCTGTCATAAATACCAAGACAACTAAGTTTTAAATCATAGCTCTATTTTTACTGCACAGTGCTGAGGCTAAATTGACAATTTTGCCTATCATTCATTTTATAAAAAATTAAATGTACAAATAATGTTGTATGTTTTTAACATGTACAATATGATATTTTAAAACAGGGGTCCCCAACACCGAGGCCACAAACCACTACCGGTCCAGTTAGGAATAGGACTGTTAGGAATGGGACAGCCCAGCAGCAGATGAGCGACAGGCAAGCTAGCTAAGCTTCATCTGTATTTCCAGCCACTCCCCATTGTTCGCATTACTGCCTGAGCTGCGCCTCCTGCCAGATTCGCAGCACATTAGATTCTCATACTAGAGGGAACCCTATTGTGAACCGTGCATGCAAGGGATCTAGATTGTGAGCGTCTTATGATAATCTAATGCAAATCTCGATTTAGATTCATTATGAGAATCTAATCTAATAAGAATCTAATGAGAATCTGTCACTGTCTCCCATCACCACCAGGTGGGGCCATCTAGTTGCAAGAAAAGAAACTCAGGGCTCCCACAGATTCTACATTGTCATGAGTTGTACAATTATTTCATTATATATTACAATGTAATCATACTAGAAATAAAGTGCACAATAAATGTAATGCACTTGAATCATCCCAAAACTGTTCTCCCACCAACCCCCTGATCCGTGGAAAATTTGACTTCCACAAACCAGTCCTCGTGACAAAAAGGCTGGGGACTGCTGTTTTGCAGTGGCTCACGCCTGTAATCCCATCACTTTGGGAGGTCAAGGCGGGCGGATCACGAAGTAAGGAGATGGAGATCATCTTGGCTTACACGGTGAAACCCCATCTCTAAAAAAATTAGCCGGGCGTGGTGACGGGCGCCTGTAGTCCCAGCTACTCGGGAGGCTGAGGCAGGAGAATGGCGTGAACCTGGGAGGCGGAGCTTGCAATGAGCCAAGATCGCGCCACTGCGCTCCAGTCTAGGCGATGGAGCGAGACTCCGTCTCTAAATAAATAAATAAATAAATAAATAAATAAATAAATAATATGCTTTATGAAGTGGTTAGATATAGCCAACTAGTGAATTCATTACCTTACATAGTTATTTTCTATGGAGCACAGAACGTTTTTATAATGAGAGCGCATAACTCTCTTTACATTTTTTCAAGAAGATAATATATTATCATTAATTATAGTCACCATGCTGTACAATACATCTGTTGAAATGTATTCCTTCTATTTAACTAAAATTATGTATACTTTGGCTAACATCTCCTATGCCCCCTGCCCACTAGCTACCTCAGCTTCTGGTAACCAGCAATACACAGGCATACCTTATTTTATTACACTTTACTTTATTGTGCTTCAGAAATATATACATATATATTTATTTGTGATTATATATTATATATAATTATATAAATATATATGCACCTAATGCATATATATTTGCACCTAACCACCCACAGGCTCTGATGGAGATGCACAAGGAGATTAATGTTGTTTTCATGTCTATTAACACAACACCCATTCTGCAGTCATTATGGAAAATAGTATGGAAGTCCCTCAAAAAATCAAAAATAGAACTACCAGTAGTAATTTAAACTTGCAAGTCTTAAAACTTATGAAATACCCTTCATAAGGTATATAAGGATATATACCTAGTAACAGGGTTGCTGGATCATATGCCATAGACAGTGAGTCCTCTGATGGACCTAGGCAAAAATAAATGGAAAAACTGCTGGAAAATATTTGTCATTTGACATGTCATTAAGAACATTAATGATTTATTACAGATGGTAAAAATATCAATATTAATAGAAGATTGGAAAAGTGATCCCAAACCTCATGAATGACTTTGTGTGGTTCACGACTTCAGTGGGGAAAGTAACTGCATGTGGTAGAAGTAGCAAAAGACCTAGAATTAGAAGTGGAGCCTGAAGATAATAAAACTTAAACAGATGAAGATAATAAAACTTAAACAGATGAAGAGTTGCTTCTTTTGAATTAGCAAATAAAGTGGTTTCTTGAGATGCAATCTACACCTAGTGAAGATGCTGTGAACATTGTTGAAATGACAGCAAAGGATACAGAATGTTACATAATCTTAGTTGATAAAGCAATTATAGAGTTTGATAGGATTTGCTTTAATTTAAAAAAGGTTCTACTGTGTGTAAAATGCTGTTAAACAGCATTACACGCTACAGAGAATTTTTCATGAAAAAAAAAGTCCATCAATATGGGAAA
>NW_020261661.1:0-3335 GCF_003255815.1 Theropithecus gelada
ATGGTTCTCTGACTTCCAGACTCTTCCCGTTAAATATCTGGCTGCAATCACCATTCACCGCGAACCAGGACCTCAGCCTTGGGAAACAAGCAAAGCTGAGGCTTTCCCCATCTATTACAAACTAAGCCCACCACTTATATCTGCAAAATCTATGGGTTTTCACCTTCCTCTTTATCCTTTACAGGTGTTACTCTTAATATATCTCCTGTACATCTAACTCCATATTGACATCTGCTTTCCAGAGGGCCTAAACTGACATGACACAGTTGGTGTCATAGTTAAATGGACCATCAACTCTGCAGTTGTCACTGATAGGATGTCTAAACTAGAATGGATGATCCACATTATCATCATTTATAAAACTAGGATTGTGCTGGAGCCACCAGCTAGTCTCTGTCCAGGCCTATTGGCTGAAATCAAAGACACTGCTTAATGCTTTAAGGAACCCCAGGGTGAAGTTCCTCATGTAGAAAGGAATGAGGGAGAATTCAATGGTCATTTGAATTTGGGCAGTTGTCACCAACCTGAGGTGGGAAAGCTAGATTTGGAACTGAAGGAGGATCCACAGGAGATACCATTCTGGCAAAGAAAATGTTTCTAAAAACCTTCCAGGACTTCCTGATTGTATTAAGTATTGTATTCAGCTAGTTGTAACAGAGACTTGAATACAGTGGCTAAAAACACAATAGTTTATTCTCTTGCACAAAACAAGCTCATAGGTATACAGACGACAATTGGTATGATAACTTCACAAAGTCATCGGGAATCTACGATCATCCCAACTTTTTGCCCAGCCATTCTTACCATGCAACTTCTGTCCTTTAGGTCATCCCACATCCCAAAGTGGATGCTGGAGCTCCAGCCATTATATCTGTATTCCATCTAGGAAAGAACAAGGAAGAAAAGCAAAAAGCCCTCCTTTAAACACTTAGCTCCTTTAAACAGCCTTCCCAAAGGTTGCACACACCTCCTCCACTAAATCCCATTGGCCAGAACTTGATCACATTTCTGCAACAAGGGAAGCCAGAAAATGTAGTCCTTTATTCTTAGAAGAAATATGCCTAGCTAAAAATCAGGATTCTCTTATTAAACAGAATTATTTGCCACACATCCTTCAGTTTAAAAAAAATCTACATTGATCTGATTTAAGTTGAACAGCATGGTCAGATAGAGAGGAATGTGGGTAACTTTTTTCCATATGGGTCCCCTGGAGACAAGAGGGCTGATGGCATGGAATCAACCACGACAATCAGGAAGAGCCCACTCACTACCTAGAGACCTTGAAAAGAATGCAGACATAAGTCTCAATGAATGCAACTGTATGATTTTTTAAAGAGATGGGTCTTGCTGTGTTGCCCAGGCTAGAGTGCAAAGAAGCAGTAGCAGATCACTGCAGCCTCAAATTCCCAGGCTCAGGTGATCCTCTTGCCTGAGCCTCCTGAGAAACTGCGAGTATGGGAATGTGCCACCATGTTCAGCTTGCTCCACTAATTTTTTTAAAATTTTTTTTGTAGAGTCAGGGTCTTGCCATGTTGCCCAGGCTGATCTTGAACTCCTAGCCTCAAGTGATCCTCCTGCCTCTGCCTCCCAAAGTTCTAGGATTACAGGTGTGAGCCACTACACGTAACCATCTCTATGATGTTTTTACATGTCATTGAATACCTTTTTTCTTTTTTATAAGAGAAATTGGAAAAGCCCAGCCATACCTGTTAACAAAATGCCATCAACCAAATTGGCTGTGAACATCTACTAATACAAACTCTGATTTGATAATAGCCTCTCGTGCACAGACACATACACACAAATACATACAGATGTTCGAGGGAAAATTATCAGCAGATCTAGAATTGAGTCTGATAAACCACAATTGTACTTGCTTGAATACCCTGGCTTTATTTACCTAAGAGGATGCCTTAACAGAAGACACAGGAAAAATTTTAGAAGAGTTTCTTTTTTTAAAGTAGATGGTCTCTGCTTTCTCTCGAATTATTCACAGAATGTGAATATATCACTGTTCTAGGTCAGAAGCCCCATGTCAATGACACACGTAAACATATATGCACGTAAGGTCGGTGCAAAAGTAATTGCGGCTTTGCAATTACTTTCAATGGCAAAACCACAATGACTTTTGCACCAACTTAATATATAAGTGATAATAATTCATGTTACTGAGCTATAGATTATATCAGACATCTTTTTGAAAGGGAAGCATTCTGCAAGAGAGACTACAGACTTGGTTTTCCCCATTCTGGACAACAGCATCTTGCTTACAACTCTCAGGCAGGGGTCCCCATTCCAAGTACCTATCTGCCATAACACATGGAGAAACATTTCACCTGGAACTTCATAAAGACAACGTAGAAATTTACTGAGCATCATAAGTGTGTATCTTACATAAAGTTAAAGCATGGTTATATGTAATAACTAAAATATTAACATTTAATAAGCACTTATGCACCAAGCACAGTTACAAGGGCTTTATTTTTATTAACTCTTTTAATCTTCACAACAACCCTATGATAAAAGTTTTACTATCCCCATTTTATAGATTTAGAAATGAGTCACAGAGAAAAGAAGTCACTGTGTAATATCATACAGCTTGTAAATGGATTTTTGACTTTACAAAATCTGTGCTCTTAATCACTATACTTTAAATTGTGTGCAGCACTGACTATAATCATTTGATTTCCTACATTTAGTTTTTAATTTTTTTCTCTATGAATTGATGGATATTTTTAGCCAAGTGTGGCTGAGATAATTGTCTTCATTTTGATTTTTTTCTTACTTTGTTGTGTTACTCAAGTTCTGGGTGTCACACTGCCATCACTTTTCTGAGTCTGTATTACGTTAGGCTACATGTAGTGGTTTTGTAGGTCAACTTAGCTAACTTGGAACTATGTTTCTCAGAATTTCCTTCCCTGTGTGGTTCTCTTTTGTGGTTGGCCACATGAGAATTTAGAAGGTAAAGGTGAAGTAGTAGCCATTATTTTCTGCAGCTCAGTGTAAGGTGCCAGGCAATCCTGCAGGCTGTACATATCGCTGCGGATATGCTGGGTCACTTTGTTGATACGGGACAACAGCTGGACCCACAGATTCTTTACCTCCTTCCTGACCTCCTTCAGTTTCTTTAAGTTCTGAGCCAGATGCATATGCAGCTCCGTGACAAAAGATGCCAACTTCTGCAGGTCACGCACATCATTGAAACTGGAGACGGTCAGTAATGGATGGTTTCCAGTTTGTCCTTATGGGCTCCAGTTTGGCCTTGCTTTCTCCCACTTTATATCCAACGTTTCTTTCTGACTTCTGGCCCTGCTACCTACAGTGACTTCACACTC
>NW_020261662.1:0-3334 GCF_003255815.1 Theropithecus gelada
GTAATTAGATTTTTGGTAGAGACTTTAACTCCCCCTCTTTTTAAGAGAATTTTAATAAAGCTGCGATAAGAGGCATATTTACTCTTAGTTTGCCCCATTGTTACCCTAGGTTCTTCCGAGCGCACAAGCTTACCGCAAGGCTGACTGTAGACGTACTCGGGAGTCTCTCGTCGACTTGTCCTCAATGACCACGCTCCAGCGTACCTTCACGTTAGAGAAAAGCTTCCACGTTGGGCACCAGATGAAGGGGTGGCCTGCCCCTCCACAGCTGTGGGTGTTTCTCGTAAGGTGGAACGAGAGACTTGAGAAAAGAAATAAGACACAGAGACAAAGTATAGAGAAAGAAAAGCGGGGGCCCAGGGGACCGGCGCTCAGCTTACAGAGGACCCACGCCGGCACCGGTCTCTGAGTTCCCTTAGTATTTATTGATAATTATCTTTACCATCTTAAAGACAGGGGAGTGGCAGGACAATAGGATCATTTTTACGGAGGAAATTAGCAGTAAGACATAAGAACAAAAACCTCTGTGATATGAATAAGTTCAAAGGAAAATCCTGTGCCTTGAGATAAACCTTTTAGCAACATTGTTTCATCCTATCACATGGGGATAAACCTTGGACAATACCTAGCTTTCCTAGGCAGAGGTCCCTGCGACCTTTGGCCGTGTACCCGTGTACGTGTCTCTGGGTAGTTGAGATTAAGAGAATGGTGATAACTTTTAACCAGCAAGCTACCTTCAGGCATTTGTTTAACAAAGACACATCCTGCACAGCCCAAAATCCATTAAACCTTGAGTCACCGCAACACATGTCTCTTGCAAGGACAAGGTTGGGGGTAGGGTCACAGATTAACAGCATCTCAAATACAAAACAAAATGGAATCTCTTATGTCTACTTCTTTCTATATAGACACAGTAACAGGCTGATCTCTTTTCCTTTTCCCCACATTTCCCCCTTTTCTTTTCAACAAAACCACCATTGTCATCATGACACCGAGATTACATACTTCACAAAGTAATAGAATATCACAAAGCAAGTGGAGGTAGGATGAGAACACAGGATGGCGTTAAAATTAAAATTTTAAATGAAATTTCGGGCACGAGTTGTCATTAATAACATCTTATCAGAAAACAGGGTTTGAGAGCAGACAACCTGTCTGACCAAAATTTATTAGGTGGGAATTTCCTCGTCCTAATAAGCCTGGGAGCGCTACAGGAGGCCGGGGCTTATTTCATCCCTTCGGCTTCAACCGTAAAAGGTGGCACGCCTCCAAGGGGGTCGTTTATAGGCCTACCCTCAGAGCGCATTCTCTTTCTCAGGGATGTTCCTTGCTGAGAAAAAGAATTCAGCGATATTTCTCCTATTTGCATAATGAAAAGAGAAGAAATATGGCTCTGTTCCGTCCGGCTCAACGGCGGCCAGTTCAAGGTTGCCTCCCTTGTTCCCTGAACATTGCTGTTATCTTATTCTTTCTTCAAGATGCCCAGATTTCATATTGTTCAAACACACATGCTCCACAAACAATTTGTGCAGTTTAAGGAAATCATCACAGGGTCCTGAGATGACATATATCCTCCTCAGTTTACAAAGAAGATGATGGAATTAAGAGATTAAAGTAAAGACAGACATAAGAAATTACAAAAGTATTAATTTTGGAGAACTAATAAATGTCCATGAAATCTTCACATTTTATGTTTTTCTGCCGTGGCTTCAGCCAGTCCCTGCGTTCAAGGTCCCTGACTTCCCGCAACGTTCTCCCTCCCTTTTCCTCTATATAAATGTGCCATGGCGATGAAGGCTTGTTCATTCTCTCAATTTTGACGCAGGATTCTTCGACTGGTCCGGCACACTAAAAACAAGCCGATTAAACAGAGACACATAATTCCAAAATTTACTGCAGTAGAGTTTCCAATAGACTTAACCCAAGTCGTGGGGTTTAATCCATAAAGATTTTTTGCCACTTGATCTAACGCCTCAGCTCCAGGCACAATATTTAAGTGACTTTGAGAGGCTTCAAAAATTTGTTCTTTTAATTTAGAAATGTCTAAAGTGAGATTATCTTCTCTTCCCTGTAGATGACGTCTAACCATGTCCCAGTGATGTTTAGACTCATTATAAACTTGGGGTGTAATACAAAAGTCTGACGTATTCCAGTCACACTGTAACTGGAAACGATGTTCCAAGCTCATGAGTCTATCTCCCATCCAAATGACAGTTTGTCTAAGATCATTAATTTGATTTGCCAATTTTTGATCGATACCAGATTGTGAATTCCACAACCTTGTGGAATTCTTTTGCCAATTGTCAACAAAGCTTACTGTCTGAACAGAAGCGTGCAATGCAACTCCTGCCACAGTGGCTGTAGCTGTGACTGCAATTAATCCCATAATCACTGCAATAAAAGTAAAAATGAATCTTTTGGATCTATTTAAAACGCCTTTTAATACTTCAGTCAAAATATGGATGGATGGTGAGGCCTCCCATGGTCGGTCCATGGACACAGGGATCCACACGCCTTCTCTTGCTCTCACCAGCAGAATACGGTGGTGCCAATCAAAAGTTGAATCAGTGCAAGTAAACAATCTGCAATTTTCACAAGTTATAGTTTGGGAGTCTGATTTAATAACTATATTTCCTATGACTAACATATAAGGGGGCTTTACACAACTTTGTAAAGGAAATCTACTGGTGGAACTGACAGTAGGTACTTCTACCAACCAATTTTGAATAGCAGGCATTAAACATCCTGGTGCTCTCCCTAGGCAAATAGGAGGATAACGATACCCAATGGAAATATTTATCATCATTCCTTCTTCCTCCGGCTTGGCAGGGCACCGATCATCTGTGGGACCAGGTACCCACACACTATTATTAACATATACTTCAATAGGATTATCCATCCATGTGACTGCCCGAATTAAGGGCGGGAAAGGCACATAGGCCCAGTAGGTATAATTAGCTGCAGCTGCTCCTGCAGGCATGGGGAGACTTACCACCATTGATACAATCATTAAAGCTGTAAGCAGCATTTTTTCTGGGGTTTGTGTCACCTTTGTGCTAGCTAGGCTTTTTCCAGCTAATGGTGTCAGCTTCTTTAACTGTGCCCAGGTCAGCAGCTCCGCCTTCTTGGTGCGTGGTGACTTCATCTGTTCTTCTGATATCATCACTTGGTTCATCATGCGAGTCAATGGTGCTCGATTGCGGTGTTTCTGTCTCCGTGGAGGTGCTTTTCTTTGCATCTCCGATGGGTTCATTGTAGAACTTCAAATGTCTAGTGGGTATCCAAACAGGAAGCTGATTTTCTCCTGGTGAAACACAAGCAAAACCTCTTCCCC
>NW_020261663.1:0-3334 GCF_003255815.1 Theropithecus gelada
GACCCCTGAGCCCCCCATCAAGCCTCGCCTGGGGGAGCTGACCGTGACTGACGCCACCCCCGATTCCCTCAGCCTGTCCTGGACGGTCCCCGAGGGCCAGTTTGACCACTTCCTGGTCCAGTATAGGAATGGGGACGGGCAGCCCAAGGCGGTGAGGGTGCCGGGGCACGAGGACGGGGTCACCATCTCAGGCCTGGAGCCAGACCACAAGTACAAGATGAACCTGTACGGCTTCCACGGTGGCCAACGCGTGGGTCCCATGTCTGTCATCGGGGTGACGGGTGAGTGAACAGTGGGAGCCACAGGGTGGGTGCTGTGGGAGGGCCACCCTCTTGCTCTTTGGTGATGACTGGTGGGGAATGTGACAGGGGTCTGGTCAGCACCACAGACCTGCTTGTGGCTGGGGCTGGGGCTCCCCTTGGGCCTTCCTGTGAGGTTGACCCCGGCTCCTCCTGAGCGGAGAGGGGCCGTCGGGAGTTTTGCTGTGCTGGTGGCTGTGCCAGGTCCCCCACAGCTGACCCTGGAACTTGTCATGTGTGTTAGCTGTCAGCTGAGCAGGACCCCCCAGCCCCAAGAATGGGCTGTTCTGAAATGACCTCACGTACCCAGTAGTGGCCGTGGTTTCTCCCTCCTTCCCCTGAAGACCTGAGCACATCACTCAAGGACCTGGCATCCTCTCTATATCTCCTTTTCTCAGCTGCAGAGGAAGAGACCCCCAGCCCCACAGAACCCAGCACAGAGGCCCCAGAGCCCCCTGAGGAGCCACTCCTAGGGGAGCTGACAGTGACAGGATCCTCCCCTGACTCGCTGAGCCTCTCCTGGACCGTCCCCCAGGGCCGCTTCGACTCCTTCACCGTGCAGTACAAGGACAGGGACGGGCGGCCCCAGGTGGTGCGTGTCGGGGGCGAGGAGAGCGAGGTCACCGTGGGGGGCCTGGAGCCCGGGCGCAAGTACAAGATGCACCTGTACGGCCTCCACGAGGGGCGGCGCGTGGGCCCGGTGTCTGCTGTGGGTGTGACAGGTGAGTGTTTGTGAGTGAGGCAGGGTGGGGAATATGGCCTTAGAAGATGTTGCTTTCTCTGCAACTTCATGAAAACAAAAATATTCTCACCAGTCGGGCTTCTTTTGCACGTTTCTATGCTTGGGGATCTTGCTAAGAGGCAGATTGGGATTCAACAGGTTTAGGCTAGGGCCAGAGATTCTGCGTTTCCAACAAGAAATGATGCAGATGCTGCTGGCCCGTGATTACGCCCCTTGAGTAGCAAAGTTCCTCACGACCAAGGAATTGGACCCTCTTTTGAAATCTGTTGAAGAGAATTTTTCTGCGTCCCTGATTCCTGGTAGGGTGCTTTCTCTGTGGAGTTGACTGGGGGCCATGAAGGAAGACAGAAGGCAGTGAGGGGCAGCGTGTTGACTGTGCACTCTGAAGGCCCACCATTGGAAGAGGAATAGGAACAGACCTTTCCCTCCAATGGGCCAATTTGTTCATTCAGCAAAGAATTCCATGCCCTGATCCAGGCACTGTAATTTTAGGGTATCAATGTCCTCTGGCCAACGACCTCCAGAAACTCACCAAAAATTGAACGGATGGAGTTATGCTCCGTGCAGTGCAGGACGACTGTGGGGTGACTCCGGAAGAGGCTTTAGAAAGAGATTGTTAAGGAACTGGGCTTGTGGTGGTATTTTGGGAAAGCGTTTAAGGAAGCAAGGTTTTGCTCTGTATTAGATGCTGTCAGGAAGAAGGGATAGCCCTGTTACCAGGCATCTCACTAAGTCTTATCTTTGCGGGGGTCAACTAGAGCAAGGCCAAAGCTGCCATTGGTAAAGAAGCAACGATCACTCAGATTAGCTGGATGGGTGATGTTTGGTTATTTTTGTGCTTTGGAAAGTGTTAGAGTTTGTCTATACTGAGACATGATCACAGACTGGCCTTGTTCTTGCCTTGATCCATCCTACTGACTAACGGCCTAGTCTGATGTTGATGTTCCATGAAATTGTCTGTGTTCAACTGGACCACGCCAAGACCAGACTGTGCCAGGCCAGTCCCAAGCAATCGCGGCCTGGCTGAGGGAAAGGGCAGCTCACGGGTGTCAGGGCTGCTTTTTTCTTTCATAGGCAGAAGCTGGAAAGTGACACACACAAGTTCATGTTTTCATGGGCCTCACAGTTGTGGGCACAAGCGGAAAACCAGAAAGTAAGCAAAGAAGGATGAGCATGTGGAGCCCAGGGGCCAAGCCAGGATTGGGAAGGGACAATGAAGTCACCCTGACCACAAGTACCCGGGGGACAGCCAGGACCTGAGGCCAGGCAGGCCTTAGCTTGGTGACAGCTTTAGAGAGGAGGTGAACTGTGTCGGATCATCACAGCTGGTGCAAAGGCCAGGAGGCTAGAAAGCACAGCACGTGAGAGGCACTGAGGATTGAGTGGGGTGTCCTTTGCAGTGGGTGGATCATCCTGAAGTGTGGGAGCAGAGGAGGGGACCGCTCACCATGCCTGGGGTTTCCCAGGGATGAGGAGGTGGTTGCTCAGGTCTGTGCTGAGATGGCCCCAGCAGCTGTGCCTGTGTGAAGCTCATCCGTGGGGGCTGAAGATGGGGATGGGGTGACAGGGAGCCTGGAGGCAGGGAGGCCAGTAGGCAGTTGGTGGCCTTGGTGAGAGGTGACAGTGGCCCAAACCAGGACCGGGGACTGGAGGTGGGGTAGGAAGGTATCCAGGGGAATTCAGGGTAAAGATGCCCTGAGGCTGCTGGCAGCTGGTGTGGGGCCAGGTCCAGGAACATGCCCCGAGCTCTGGCCTCGGGAGGGGTGTGCTGAGTTTGTTGGGGAGCAAAGACAGAAGCCCAGTGAACAAAAGATGGCGAGGAGACCCCAGTGCAGGGAGGCCGAGGGTGCAGAGGCCGAGTGGGGCTGTGCTCAGAAGAGAGGCGGTGCTGGAGGGACAGGGAGGGGTGGCCTGGGTGTTGGGAGGTGGGGGTGAGGTGGGGGCTGAGGGCAGGGGGTCAGGGTGAGGGATAGGAAAGGCCACAGGAGAGGAGAGCAAGAAGAGCTTTCCTGGAGGCTCTGTGGGCAGCATCGTCCTGCTCTCGGGCACTTTGTGTTTTGTGACACATCCTTTCTATGCTGAACTGAGGACCCAGGGACCTCACTGTCCCCATACCTGTCTGTCCAGCTCCAGAGGATGAAGCCGAGACCACCCAAGCAGCGCCCACCGCGACCCCTGAGCCCCCCATCAAGCCTCGCCTGGGGGAGCTGACCGTGACTGACGCCACCCCCGATTCCCTCAGCCTGTCCTGGACGGTCCCCGAGGGCCAGTTTGACCACTTCCTGGTCCAGTA
>NW_020261664.1:0-2018 GCF_003255815.1 Theropithecus gelada
TTCCTTTTTCACCATAGACCTCTAAGGGCTTCCAAATATCACTTTGCGAATTCCACAAGAACTGTCTTAGCGAAAGGCTTCTAGAGGGGAAAGCTGCAACTCTGTGAGATGATTTCATAGAACACAAAGACGTTTCTCAGAAAGCTTCTTTCTCTTTGTTATCGGAGGATATTTCCTTTGGCCCTATAGTCTTCAAAGCGATCCGAAGTATCTGTTCTGAGATTCCACAGAAATAAAGCTAGCAAAGAGATCCACGAAATAGAGATGTAACTCTTTGAGATGAATTAAAAGAACACTAAGCAGTTTTCCAGAAAGCATCTTTCCAGATTTCATCTGAGGATATTTCCTTTTTAACCGTAGATGTCTAAGGGTTTACAAATATCACTTTGCCAATTCCACAAGAACTGTCTTAGCGAAAGGCTTCTTGAGGGGTAAGCTGTAACTCTGTGAGATGATTTCACAGAACACAAAGAAGTTTCCCAGACATCTTGTTTCTCTTTGTTATCGCAGGATATTTCCTTTGGCACTATAGTCTCAAAGGGATCCGAAATATCTGTTCTCAGATTCCACAGAAATGAGGCTAGCAAAGAGATCCACGAAATACAGATGTAACTCTGTGAGATGAATTAACAGAACACTAAGCAGTTTCTCAGAAAGCTTCTTTCCAGGTTTCATCTGAGGATATTTCCTTTTTCACCGTAGCCCTCTATGGGCTTCCAAATATCACTTTGCCAATTCCACAAGGACTCTCTTAGCGAAAGGCTACTTGAGGTGAAAGCTGTACCTCTGTGAGATGAGTTCACAGAACCCGAAGAAGTTTCTCAGAAAGCTTCTTTCTCTTTGTTATCGCAGGACATTTCCTTTCGCCCTGTAGTGTTCATAAGGATTTGAAATATCTGTTCTCAGATTCCACAGAAATAAGGCTAGCAAAGAGATCCACGAAATACAGATGTAACTGTGTGAGATGAATTAGCAGAACACTAAGCAGTTTCTCAGAAAGCTTCTTAACAGATTTCATCTGAGGATATTTCCTTTTTCACCATAGCCCTCTATGGACTTCCAAATATCACTTTGTCTATTCCACAAGAACTGTCTTAGCGAAAGGCTTCTTGAGGTGAAAGCTGTAAGTCTGTGAGATGATTTCACAGAACCCGAAGAAGTTTCTCAGAAAGCTTCCTTCTCATTGTTATCGGAGGATATTTTCTTTGGCCCTATAATCTTCATAGGGATTCGAAATATCTGTTCTCACATTCCACAGAAATACGGCTAGCAAAGAGATCCACGAAATACAGATGTAACTCTGTGAGATGAATCAACAGAACACTAAGCAGTTTCTCAGAAAGCTTCTTTCCAGCTTTCATCTGAGGATATTTCCTTTTTCACCATAGCCATCTATGGGCTTCCAAATATCACTTTGCCAATTCGACAAGAACTGTCTTAGCGAAAGGCTTCTTGAGGAGAAAGCTGTAAGTCTGTGAGATGATTTCACTGAACACAGAGAAGTTTCTCAGGAAGCTTCTTTCTCTTTGTTAACTTATAATATTTCCTTTGGCCCTATAGTCTTCAAAGGGATAAGAAATCTCCGTTCTCAGATTCCACAGAAATAAGGCTAGCAAAGAGATCCATGAAATACAGATGTAACTCTGTGAGATGAATTAACAGAACATTAAGCACTTTCTCAGAAAGCTTCTTAACAGATTTCATCTGAGGATATTTCCTTTTTCAGCATAGCCCTCTATGGACTTCCAAATATCACTTTGTCTATTCCACAAGAACTGTCTTAGCGAAAGGCTTCTTGAGGGGAAAGCTGTAACTCTGTGAAATGATTTCACAGAACACAAAGAAGTTTCCCAGACGTCTTCGTTCTCTTTGTTTTGGAGAATATTTCCTTTGGCCCTATATTCTTCAAAGGGATCCGAAATATCTGTTCTCAGATTCCACAGAAATAAGGCTAGCAAAGAGATCCACGAAATACAGAGTTACATCTGTATTTCGTGGATCTCTTTGCTAGCCTTATT
>NW_020261664.1:2093-3333 GCF_003255815.1 Theropithecus gelada
CTTTGGCCCTATATTCTTCAAAGGGATCCGAAATATCTGTTCTCAGATTCCACAGAAATAAGGCTAGCAAAGAGATCCACGAAATACAGATGTAACTCTGTGACATGAATTAACAGAACACTAAGCATTTTCTCAGAAAGCTTCTTTCCAGATTTCATCGGAGGATATTTCCTTTTTAACCATAGCCCTCTATGGGCTTCCAAATATCACCTTGCCAATTCCACAAGAACTGTCTTAGCGAAAGGCTTCTTGAGGTGAAAGCTCTAACTCTGTGAGATGATTTCACAGAACCTGAAGAAGTTTCTCAGAAAGCTTCTTTCTCCTTGTTATCGGAGGATAATTAATTTGGCCCTATTTTCTTCATAGGGATTCGAAATATCTGTTCTCAGATTGAACAGAAATAAGGCTAACAAAGAGAACCACGAAATACAGATGTAACTCTATGAGATGAAATAACAGAACACTAAGGAGTTTCTCAGAAAGCTTCTTTCAAGATTTCATCTGAGGATATTTCCTTTTTCACCATAGCCTACTATCGGCTTCCAAATATCACTTTGACAATACCACAAGAACTGTCGTAGCGAAAGGCTTCTTGAGGATAAAGCTGTAACTCTGTGAGATGATTTCACAGAACCCGAAGAAGTTTCTCAGAAAGCTGCTTTCTCTTTGTCATCGGAGGATATTTCCTTTGGCACTATACTCTTCAAAGGGATCCGAAATCTCTGTTCTCAGTTTCCACAGAAATAAGGCTAGCAAAGAGATCCACGAAATACAGATGCAACTGTGTGAGATGAATTAACAAAACACTAAGCAGTTGCTCAGAAAACTTCTTTCCAGATTTCATCTGAGGACATTTTCTTTTTCACCATAGCCCGCTATGGGCTGTCAAATATCACTTTCCCAGTTCCACAAGAACTGTCTTAGCGAAAGGCTTCTTGAGGGGAAAGCTGCAACTCTGTGAGATGATTTCACAGAACCCGAAGAAGTTTCTCAGAAAGCTTCCTTCTCTTTGTTACTGGAGGATATTTCCTTTGGCCCTATAGTCTTCATAGGGGTTCGAAATATCTGTTCTCAGATTCCACAGAAGTACGGCCAGCAAAGAGTTCCACGAAATACAGATGTAACTCTGTGAGATGAATTAACAGAACACTAAGCAGTTTCTCAGAAAGCTTCTTTCCAGGTTTCATCGGAGGATATTTCCTTTTTCACCAGAGCCCTCTATGGGCTTCCAAATATCACC
>NW_020261665.1:0-1243 GCF_003255815.1 Theropithecus gelada
TCAGCATAGCCCTCTATGGGCTTCCAAATATCACTTTGCCAATTTCAAAAGAACTGTCTTAGCGAAAGATTTGTGTAGGGGAAAGCTGTAACTCTGTGAGATGATTTCACAGGACACAAAGAAGTTTCTCAGAAAGCTTCTTTCTCTTTGTTATGGGAGGATATTTCCTTTGGCCCTATAGTCTTCAAAGATAACCGAAATATCTGTTCTCAGATTCCACAGAAGTAAGCCTAGCAAAGAGATCCTCGAAATACAGATGTAACTCTGTGAGATGAATTAACAGAACACTAAGCATTTTCTCAGAAAGCTTCTTTCCAGATTTCATCTGAGGATATTTCCTTTTTCACGATAGCCCTCTATGGGCTTAGAAATATCACTTTGCCAATTCCACAAGAACTGTCTTAGCGAAAGACTTCTTGAAGGGAAAGCTGTAACTCTGTGAGATGATATCACAGAACACAAAGAAGTTTCTCCGAAAGCTTCTTTCTCTTTGTTATCCGAGGATATTTCCTTTAGCCCTATAGTCTTCAAAGGGATCCGAAATATCTGTTCTCAGATTCCACAGAAAGAAGGCTAGCAAAGAGATCCACGAAATACAGATGTAACTCTGTGAGATGAATTAACAGAACACTAAGCAGTTTCTCAGAAAGCTTCTTTCCAGATTTCATCTGATTATACTTCGTTTTTCACCATAGCCCTCTATGGGCTTCCAAATATCACTTTGCCAATTCCACAAGAACTGTCTTAGCCAAAGGCTTCTTGAGGGGAAAGCTGTAACTCTGTGAGATGATTTCAGAGAACACAAAGAAGTTCCTCAGAAAGCTTCTTTCTCTTTGTTATCGGAGGATATTTCCTTTGGCCCTATAGTCTTCAAAGCTATCAGAAATATCTCTTCTCAGATTCCACAGAAGTAAGTCTAGCAAAGAGATCCACGAAACAGAGATGTAACTCTGTGAGTTGAATAAACAGAACACTGAGGATTTCTCAGAAAGCTTCTTTCCAGATTTCCTCTGAGGATATTTCCTGTTTCACCATAGCCCTCTATGGGCTTAGAAATATCACTTTGCCAATTCCACAAGAACTGTCTTAGCGAAAGTCTTCTTCAGGGGAAAGCTGTAACTCTGTGAGATGATTTCAGAGAACAAAAAGAAGTGTCTCTGAAAGCTTCTTTCTCTTTGTTATCGGAGGATATTTCCTTTGGCCCTATAGTCTCAAAGGGATCCGAAATATCTGTTCTCAGATT
>NW_020261665.1:1309-3333 GCF_003255815.1 Theropithecus gelada
TGAATTAACAGAACACTAAGCAGTTTCTCAGAAAGCTTCTTTCCAGATTTCATCTGAGGATATTTCCTTTTTCAGCGTAGAACTCTAGGCGCTTCCAAATATCACTTTGCGAATTCCACAACAACTGTGTTAGCGAAAGGTTTGTGTAGGGAAGAGCTGTAACTCTGTGAGTTGATTTCACAGAACACAAAGAAGTTCCTCAGAAAGCTTCTTTCTCTTTGTTATGGGAGGATATTTCCTTTGGCCCTATAGTCTTCAAAGCTATCAGAAATATCTCTTCTCAGATTCCACAGAAGTAAGGCTAGCAAAGAGATCCACGAAACAGAGATGTAACACTGTGAGTTGAATTAACAGAACACTAAGCATTTTCTCAGAAAGCTTCTTTCCAGATTTCATCTGAGGATATTTCCTTTTTCAGCATAGCCCTCTATGGGTTTCCAAATATCACTTTGCCAATTCCACAAGAGCTGTCTTAGCGAAAGGCTTCTGGAGGGGAAAGCTGTAACCTTGTGAGATGACTTCACAGAACACAAAGAAGTTTCTCAGAAAGCTTCTTTCTCTTTGTTATGGGAGGATATTTCCTTTGGCCCTATGGTCTTCAAAGGGAACCGAAATATCTGTTCTCAGATTCCACAGAAATAAGGCTAGCAAAGAGATCCACGAAATACAGATGTAACCCTGTCAGATGAATTAACAGAACACTAAGCATTTTCTCACAAAGCTTCTTTCCAGATTTCATCTGAGTAGATTTCCTTTCTCACCATAGCCCTCTAAGGGCTTCCAAATATCACTTTGCCAATTCCACAAGAACTGTCTTAGCAAAAGGCTTCTTGAGGGGAAAGCTGTAACTCTGTAAGATGATTTCAGAGAACACTAAGCAGTTTCTCAGAAAGCTTCTTTCCAGATTTCATCTGAGGATATTTCCTTTTTCACCATAGCCCTCTATGGGCTTCCAAATAGCACTTTTCCAATTCCACAAGAACTGTCTTATCGAAAGGCTTCTTCAAGGGAAAGCTGTAACTCTGTGCGATGATTTCACAGAACACAAAGAAGTGTCTCTGAAAGCTTCTTTCTCTTTGTTATCGGAGGATATTTCCTTTGGCCTTAAAGTCTTCAAAGGGATCCGAAATATCTGTTCTCAGATTCCATAGAAATAAGGCTAGCAAAGAGATCCACGAAATACAGATGTAACTCTGTGAGATGAATTAACAGAACACTAAGCAGTTTCTCAGAAAGCTTCTTTCCAGATTTCATGTGAGGATATTTCCTTTTTCACCATAGCCCTCTATGGGTTTCCAAATATCACTTTGCCAATTCCACAAGAAGTGTCTTAGCGAAAGGCTTCTGGAGGGGAAAGCTGTAACTCTGTCAGATGACTTCACAGAACACAGAGAAGTTTCTGAGAAAGCTTCTTTCTCTTTGTTATCGGAGGATATTTCCTTTGGCCCTATAGTCTTCAAAGAGATCCGAAATATCTGTTCTCAGATACCACAGAAATAAGGCTATCACAGAGATCCACGAAACAGAGGTGTAACTCTGTGAGAAGAATTAAGAGAACACTAAGTAGTTTCTCAGAAAGCTTCTTTCCAGATTTCATCTGAGGATATTTCCTTTTTCAGCATAGCCCTCTATCGGCTTCCAAATATCGCTTTGCCAATTCCACTAGAACTGTCTTAGCGCAAGGGTTCTTGAGGGGAAACCTGTAACTCCGTGAGATTATTTCACAGAACACAAAGAACTTTCTAAGAAAGCTTCTTTCTCTTTGTTATCGGAGGGTATTTCCTTTGGCCCTGTAGCCTTCAAAGGGATCCGCAATATCTGTTCTCACATTCCACGGAAATAAGGACAGCAAAGAGATCCATGAAACAGAGATGTAACTCTGTGAGTTGAATTAACAGAACACTAAGCATTTTATCAGAAAGCTTCTTTCCAGATTTCATCTGAGGATATTTCCTTTTTCACAATAGCCCTCTATGGGGTTCCAAATATCATTTTGCCAATTCCACAAGAACTGTCTTAGCGAA
>NW_020261666.1:0-9158 GCF_003255815.1 Theropithecus gelada
TCTGCTCTGATCTTAGTAATTTCTAGCCTTCTGCTAGCTTTCGAATGACTAACACACTTTTTAAAGAAATCTTTCTACACTTCACATTTTATCTCAATTAACCGTGTACATATCTGTTTTACCAGAAACTACGTCTCATTCATTTTTATGTCAGTGCTTATACAATAGTTGGAACATATTATATGCTTCATGCAATTATTAATTCATTCATAAATTCATATACTTATATATTAAATGAGAAATAATGAGTCCCTATGCTAGGTGTTGACAAGGTACCTGTCACAGTCTCCAAAACTCTATAGCTGCTTTAGTTTTCTGTTATTAGTGCACTGATCAACATAAGATGCAACTATTCTGTCAGACTATTAAGAAAAAGATAAACCAAACATTTACAACTGGTAGTTTTCCAAGGCAGAAATGTGAATCCTGAAGCCAAATGATAATTTGTTTGTTTATTCTTTACCTTTTGTAGCATTAAGATCTTAATTGTTATTCGGATATTCTATTAGGTCTGTATACATGGTTAGCTAGCCAACTAATGATCAAGTGAGCTGTTTTGTTGTTGTTGTTGTTGTTTTATCTTGGAACTTCATGAGAAGGGCCATAATGTTGATTGAAAGTCAGTTTTCCACAAGGTGAACCATGGTCAATATAGCATATTGCCTTCTGTACTGGGAGGCAGTATGCAAAGTGTTAGGAGCATAGACACTGTTATGATCCTTCCTGGGTTTAACCTTAATAATACCCATATGACCTTGAACAAAGTACCAAGCCTCATTTTTGTTTGTTTGTTTGTTTTTGGATGGAGTCTCATTCTGTCCCTCAGGCTGGAGTGTAGTGGTGCGATCTCAGCAGCTCATGTAGCCCCCTTCTCCCAGGTTCAAGCGATTCTCCTGCCTCAGCTTCCCGAGTACCTGGGACTACAGGCATGTGGCACCATGCCCTGCTAATTATTGTCCTTTTTTTTTTTTTTTAATTTAGTAGAGATGGGGTTTCGCTATGTTGGCCAGGCTGGTTTCAAACTCCTGACCTCAAGTGATCCACCCACCTCGGCCTCCCAAAGTGCTGGGATTATAGGTGTGAGCCACTGTGCCCAGCCACCTCATTATGTTTTAACATTCTCTCATATTAGGTAAAGATATTCATGATGCTTACTTCATAGACTTGTAAAGAGAAAATAACACAGGCAACGTACCAAGAAAAGTGATCAGTACATAGTAGATACTCAATAAACTTTAGCTATCATTATTAGCCATATATTTTTACATTGATTTTTATAAAAAATATAGATGCTGGGCTGGGTGCGGTGGCTCATGCGTGTAATCCCAGCACTTTGGGAGGCCAAAGCAGGAGGATCACAAGGTCAGGCGATCAAGACCATCCTGGCCAATGTGGAGAAACCCCGTCTCTACTAAAAATACAAAAATTAGCCAGGCGTGTTGGCACACACTTGTAGTCCCAGCTTTTGGGGAGGCTGAGGCAGGAGAACCGCTTGAACCCAGGAGGCAGAGGTTGCAGTGAGCTGAGATCGTGCCACTGCACTTCAGTCTGGTGACAGAGTGAGACTCCATCTCAAAATAAATAAATAAATAAATAATAAATAAAAGAATATAGATTCTGATATTCCTAGAGTTTCTCCTGATGAAAGCTAGACAGTTCTGTGTATCAGTCACATGAAGACATTTGTTTAACTAAAATTTTTATTTTGAGATGTATTTAGATTCGCATGAAGTTGGAAGAAATCATACAGAGTGATAATCCACATCTCTTACCTATTTCCCCCATCAGCAACATCCTGTAACATCGTAGTACAATATCATAACCATGGAGTTGGCATTAATAACACTTATGAGACAGTTCTGTCATTACAAAGACCCCTCATGTTGCCTTTTATAGTCATTCTCACCCACCCCGACTCCATCTCTCTGTTCCTGATTCCTGTCACCCCCTAATTGTTCTCCATTTCTATAATTTAACTCCTTTAGCACCATTTGTTTAAAAGGCTGTCCTTTCTTCACTGAAGTGCTTATACAGTTTTGTCAAAATACAACTATGCATATTTCCGTGGGTGGATCTATTTCTGGGTTCTCTATTCTACTATATTGACCTATGTATTTACCCCTCCTTCTTAACCACATTGTCTTAATAACTGTAGCTATACAGTAGGTCTGAATACCAGATAGAATTATTTCTCTCTCTTCATTCTTCTTTTTCAAGATGCTTTTAGCTACTGAGGGGCCTGTGCCTTTCCATGTGATTTTTATGATAACTTACCTATGTCTACAAGAAAACATATTGATATCTTGATAAGAGCCATATTATAAGAATAAATAATTTGAGGAGAATTGATATCCTTACTATGCTGAGTTTTCCTATTCACAAACACAAGGCATTTCTTTTCTGATTTCTGTCAGCATGTAAGAATTTTCAGCATACAGATCCTATACATGTTTAGTTAGATTAAAATCTAAGTATTTAATTTTGTATGTGCTTGTAAATGGCAATGTGTTTTTAATTTCAGTTTCTACATGTTCAATCTTTGCATATAGAAATCATGTTAGTTTTTTTGTATTGGTCTTGCAAGATCCTGGAACCTCGCTGTACTCATTATTGGAGTATTTTTGTATATCCCTGGGGTTTTACTATGTAAATAATCATGTCATCTGCAAACAAGAACAGTTTTATTTTTTTCAAATACTTATTTATTTTTCTTGCCTATTGTATTGCCTACAATTTTCAACACTATTTAGAATAATAGTAGTGAGAGTGAATAGGTTTGTGTTGTTCCTCATCTCAAAGGAAAAACATTGTCTTTCAATGTTAAGTATCCTATTAGCTTATAGATATCTTGTGAATTTTTAAAAAATCAAGTTTAGGAAGTTCTCTATTCCCAGTGTGCTGACAGTTTTTATAATAAATGGGTGTTGGATTTTGCCAAATGCTTTTTTTGGTGTTAACTGACATAATGAGAAGATTTTTTTTGTTTGTTTTTTTAGCCCATTGATACAATGAATTCCATTCATTGCTTTTTTAATGTGGGACAAGCCTTGCAAACTATAATAATAAATACATTTAAATTGTTTTAGGACAAGATGAGGTATTTCTAAATGTCTTCTGTGCAGCCATAAGACGAAGAGCCAATGAAATAAATCTCTTTTGGTCATGGTATATAATCATTTTTCTACATTGCTGAACTTGATTGGCTAATATTATGTTGGAATTTTGCTTTCTATATTCATGTAAGATTTTTTGTATTATACTTTAAGTTATCGGGTACATGTGCATAACGTGCAGGTTTGTTACATATGTATATATGTGCTGTGTTGGTTTGCTGCACCCATTAACTCAGCATTTGCATTAGGTATTTCTCCTAATGCTATCCCTCCCCCATCCCTCCACCCCATGGCAGGCCCCGGTGTGTGATGTTCCCTGCCTTGTGTCCAAGTGTTCTCATTGTTCAATTCCCACCTCTGAGTGAGAACATGTGGTGTTTGGTTTTCTGTCCTTGTGATAGTTTGTTCAGAATGATGGTTTCCAGCTTCATTCATGTCCCTACAAAGGACATGAACTCATCCTTTTTATATGGTTGCATAGTATTCCATGATGTATATGTGCCACATTTTCTTAATCCAGTCTATTACTGATGGACATTTGGGTTGATTTCAAGTCTTTGCTATTGTGAATAGTACCACAATAAACATACGAGTGCATGTGTCTTTATAGTAGCATGATTTATAATCCTTTGGGTATATACCCAGTAATGGGATCGCTGGGTCAAATGGTATTTCCAGTTCTAGATCCTTGAGGAATTGCCACACTGCCCTCCACAATGGTTGAACTAGTTTACAGTCCCACCAACAGTGTAAAAATGTTCCTATTTCTCCACATCCTATCCAACACCTGTTGTTTCCTGACCTTTTAATGATTGCCATTCTAACTGGTGTGAGATGGCATCTCATTGTGGTTTTCATATACATTTCTCTGATGACCACTGATGATGAGCGTTTTTTCATGTGTCTGTTGGCTGCGTAAATGTCTTCTTGTGAAAAGTGTCTGTTCATATCCTTTGCCCACTTTTTGATGGGGCGTTTGATTTTTTCTTGTAAATTTAAGTTCTTTGTAGATTCTGGATATTAGTCCTTTGTCAGATGGGTAGATTACAAAAATTTTCTCCCATTCTGTAGGTTGCCTGTTGACTCTGGTGGTAGTTTCTTTTGCTGTGCAGAAGCTCTTTAGTTTAATTAGATCCCATTTGTCAATTTTGGCTTTTGTTACCATTGCTTTTGGTGTTTTAGTCATGACGTCCTTGCCCATGCCTATGTCTTGAATGATATTGCCTAGGTTTTCTTCTAGGGTTTTTATGGTTTTAGGTCTAACATTTAAGTCTTTAATCCATCTTGAATTAATTTTTGTATAAAGTGTAAGGAAGAGATCCAGTTTCAGCTTTCTGCATATGGCTAGCCAGTTTTCCCAGCACCGTTTATTTTACAGAGACTCCTTTCCCCATTTCTTGTTTTTGTCAGGTTTGTCAAAGATCAGATGGTTGTAGATGTATGGTGTTATTTCTGAGGCCTCTGTTCTGTTCCATTGGTCTATATCTCTGTTTTGGTACCAGTACCATGCTGTTTTGGTTACTGTAGCCTTGTAGTATAGTTTGAAGTCAGGTAATGTGATGCCTCCAGCTTTGTTTTTTTTGCTTAGAGTTGTCTTTGTTATGTGGGCTCTTTTTTGGTTCCATATAAAATTTAAAGTAGTTTTTTTTCTAATTGTTTGAAGAAAGTCAGTGGTAGCTTGATGGGGATAGCATTGGATCTATAAATTGCTTTTTTTTTGGTTTTTTTTGAGATGGATTCTTGCTCTGTCACCCAGGCTAGAGTGCAGTGGTGTGATTGCAGCTCACTACAATCTCTAATTCTAGAGATTCTCTTGCCTCAGCCTCCTAAGTAACTGGGATTACAGGCATGCACCACCACGCCCGGCTAATTTTTGTATTTTTAGTAGAGACGGGGTTTTACCATGTTGATCAGGCTGGTCTTGAACTCCTGACCTCATGATCCTCCTACCTCGGCCTCCCAAAGTTCCGGGATTACAGGCATGAGCCACTGAAGATTTTGTTTTGTAGCTTTCTTTTTTTTCAACTTTTTCTAGTTTTGGTGTCAAGATAACAGGAACTGTTTCTTCCTCTTCTAGTTCTAAAAACAACTGAATAAAGTTGGTCTTAATTCTTCTTTTTATATTTGGTAAAATTTGTGAGTGATTGCATTTGGGCCTGGAGATTTCTTTTTGGGGACCTTTTTAATTACTCATTTATTCAATGGTTATAGTACCATTATAGAACAGGATATGTATTTCATCTTGATTGAATTTTGATTATGTTTCATGGAATTGGTCAATTTATTCTGAGTTGTTGAATTTATGAGCATTAATTTGTTCATAGTGGCTGCAGAATCTGTAGTGAATATCCAGTTTATTCCTGCTATTAGTGATTTGTGTCTTTTGTCTTCTTTTGCTAGAGGTTTATCAATATCACTGATATTTTTAAAGAAAATTCTTTGGTTTTGTCGTTTTTAAGTTGTATTCCTATTCTCAATTTTATTTTTACTATTTCCTTCTGCAGGGGCCTTTGAAAACAGTATGCTGAGAATAGATAGGGCTCAAGGACAGTATCTNGAAAACAGTATGCTGAGAATAGATAGGGCTCAAGGACAGTATCTCCAGTTGAACTTTTAATGAACTCCCGTAGGCGCCAAGAAGGCGGGCAGATAAGGAAGAGCATAGAAACAAGGAGCTGAGTAGAAGGTTACATCTGGGAAAAGAAAGTTAGTTTTGCATTGCATTCTTTCTGCTGGCGTGGGGTTTATGGGGTATAAATAAAGTGAGGCGGAGGCTCTGAGTGCGGCCGCCATGTTCTCTGTGTGTCTTTGTCTTTTGTGTGTTCTTTCATTCTCCACCACCCCCGGCATGGACCCCAACACCTTCCTTCTGTGTATGTTGGGTCTACTTGCTTTTCTTTTTCTACTTTTTTGAAATAATCAGGACAGTCTTGAGGGTTACAAGTGTTTCTATGAATAAACGCACTGGGAGAGCACGTGTCCACTGGGATTATCAGGCAAATTGGAGAGGGTTGTCACCCTATTGATGACCTTAAGCAGTGGGACTGTAGGAATTAGATCCGTGGCCACTTCATGTGTATCACAAGGATCCTGGATCAGGATATCTGGTCAGCACTGGCTCTTTCACTTCTTGCATGAAGTCCGTCATTACTAATCACAAAAAGCATGAATTGTTATCCTGTGAAGTTCCATAGTCCTGATACCCTCATATACTCAAGTTTGATCTGCATTGTTGTTTTTGTACCAGGAGATATGTGCTAACTCTTTTAATAAGGTTTCAGGTATAGGTGAAAAGTCGGAAATGGTAGCTAATATTTGTTGTGCCTCTGTTGTTGAATATGTTTAAATCTATAATTTACTCATAAAAATACTATGAGATAAGTATCATAATCTTCATTTTGTAAAAAAAGGAAATTAAATCTGGGAGAGGCTAAATCTTTTGTATAACATATAGTAAATGGTAGAGATAGGATGTGAGGTGAGAGATAGATGCCTAACTCCATCCTACTAAAAAGCTTTCCAGTGCACACTGTTTGCATCAACAACTGCTATGTGTCATTACATACAGAGGAGGGTGCTCTGGTAATGTAATCACAACTGTAGTTTCTAGAAAGGCCCCAGCATATATTTTATCATGATGAGATATGGTGATGTTGGATTCATATATGTAGTTGTTTTGATGAAGTAAAATAACAAATACATTTACATCGTTTTAGGAAAAAAATAGATTTGTTAAATGTCCTTTGTGTGCCATAAGAACCAATGAAGTAATATTTAAGCTACATTACCTCAAAAGAAGGAGTTGACCAGGTCTTAAACAATCCATTTTTTAGTTGGGAATATTACCAGCATGTATGTACTGTTTAAACCATAAATTATATACACACAGGGTCATAGGCAATGGATATAATCAACAACATATATAGACAAAATTTGGAGATTGACATCTGCTAATCAGTAGAGTCCAGTAGAAAATGAAGTGAAGGATTTGTTTATGTAATTATATTCAGAGTCTACCAAAATGTATACAGCTTCATTTTGTCTGCTTTAAAGGGTATGGGGGGAAACCAGACCCTAATAATTCAATGTTATTTCATGTAGGTTCTTTTCTATTTCCTTAAGCATCAACTGATCTGAGAAATAAAGGGAAAGAGTACAAAAGAGACAAATGTTAAAGCTGGGTGTCCGGGGAAGACATCACATGCCGGCAGGTTCCATGATGCCCCCCAAGCTGCAAAACCAGCAAGTTTTTATTAGTGACTTTTAAAAGGGGAGAGAGTGTATGAATAGGGTGTGGGTCACAGAAATCACGTGCTTCACAAGGTAATAAAATATTACAAGGCAAATAGAGGCAGGGGGTGAGATCACAGGACCGAGGCGAAATTAAAATTGCTAATGAAGTTTCAGGCACGCATTGTCATTGATAACATCTTATCAGGAGACAGGGTTTGAGAGCAGACAACTAGTCTGACTAAAATTTATTTGGCGAGATTCTCCTCATCCTAATAGGCCTGGGAGCACTACAGGAGACTGGGGCTTCTTTCATCTCTTATCTGCAACCATAAAAGACAGACATTCCTAAAGCGGTCATTTCAGAGGCCTCCCCTTAGGAACGCATTCTCCTCAGGAATGCATGATCCTTCTCCTTAGGAATCATGCACATATGATACATTCTCAGGGATGTTCCTTGCTGACAAAAAGAATTCAGTGATATTTCTCCTATTTGCTTTTGAAAGAAGAGAAATTTGGCTCTGTTCTGCCTGGCTCCCAGGAAGCCAGACCTAATAGTTATCTCCTTTGTTCCTTGAACATCGCTGTTATCCTGTTCTTTTCTCAAGGTGCTCAGATTTCATATTGTTTAAAGAGGAGAATCATTAAATAAAATCTATTGTAAGTGAGATTGAGTGCTAAAGGAGGGAGAGAAGAACAGAGGGATGTTATTTTCAGACTAATAGAAATGGTGAGATTTTTAGGTTTGTGAGGAGAAAAAGAAAGGTAATCAGGAGAAGTGGGATTAGTTAGATGGGTCTGCATTGCTATCAGGGAGGATTGAATCAGACCTATTGTGATTTGGTGTGCCAGCTTCTGAGGAATTGGCACAGATCTTCCCACATCTAAGGGTGGTCTCTGACATGGATGTCTTTTCTTTGTGGTTTTCATTGTCGGTATTCACCTGAAGCTTGAGTCTCCTGGTGGGTATCTAGACAGGGAATTGATGATCTCCTGGGGAAAGACAAGGATATCCTCTCCTCCACGTTATAATTGTGCCAGGTTCTTAAGTATTAGTTTGGGAGTTTTTCTATAACACTGGCTTCCCTTTGTTTAGGGGAAATTTTTTGCTTATGTAATGGCATTTGGCTGCAGTTAGATTATTATCTTTAGGAACATTTAAAAAATTTAAAGTAAACAATGCCAAATGTGATTGGGAGTCGGGGGTAGTTAAATTACGTTTTTGTTGTTCAGACTATTTGGACATTTGGGTTTTTAAAGTGCGATTGGCCTGTTTTACCACAGCCTGTCTTTGAGGATTGTAAGGGATTCTAGTAATATGGGAAATTCCTTACTATTGCATAAATAAATCAAAAACCTTACTAACACATCTAGGGACATTGTCTGTCTTAATTTGATGTGGAAGCCTCATAACTGCAAAGGAAGAATACAGATGTTCTTTAACATGGGCCATGCCTTCCCCTGTTTGGCAAGTAGCCCAGATAAAACCTGAGAAGGTATCCACAGAATCATGCACATATGACGGTCTGCCAAAGGAGCTAACATGAGTCACATCTATTTGCCATAAAGCATTAGGAGCTAGGCCTCTGGGATTAATGCCAGGTTCTTGATTTGGAAATGTGAAGACCTGACACTGAGGGCAGCTGTGAACAATAAACTTAGCTTGTTTTTAGGTAAGAGCAAATTTATCTTTTAATCCAGCAGCATTAACATGAGTGAGATTATGGAACTCCTGAGCTTCTTGGGTTGCAAAAAAGGCCAAACAGTAGACTTTATGGTTAATGGCAGACATGGGTCCTGGTAAAGTGGTATGAG
>NW_020261667.1:0-3333 GCF_003255815.1 Theropithecus gelada
GGGAGAGAGAACTGCAGGAGTGACCTTATCCCAAGCTGTTTGAACAAGCACTGTGGGCCAATGGCCATGGCCCAGGAGCCGCAGGGTCTTCATGGACTGAGCCAGTGCAGAGTGGGTCTTGGACTCCTCTGATTGGGCATCTCCGTCATCCCAGCAATGTGGTAGTTCCAAGTGATGAAGGTGGGCGTTTCCAGAAAGAAAAGACTATAACCTGGAAAAGAACAGATAAAACCACAAACATTAGAACTAGTTAGAGTAATAACTTCAGTTTCTAGGGAGCTTGTATAGGTATTGGTTGTTGAACTTTGTGATGTACCTATGTCATCAAAAACAAATACATTTTGTGAATGGGTGACTGCTAAGATATTTATTTATTCTTTTTATATATTATATATATTTTTATATTATATATATATATATTTATATGTTTTTTGTTTTTTTTTTATGGTAGGGCCTCACTTTGTCACCCGGGTTGGAGTGCAGTGGCGACATCTCAGCTCACTGCATCCTGGACCTCCTGGGTTCAAGCAAATATGTGATATCAGCCCCGCAAGAAGCTGGGACGGCAGGCATGTGCCACTGTGCCTGGCTAATTTGTGTGTGTGTGTGTGCGTGTGTGTTTGTATTTTTGGTAGAGATGGGTTTCTCCATGTTGCCCTGGCTGATCTCAAACTCCTGAACTCAAGTGATCCACCCGTCTCAGACTTCTAAAGTGGTAGGATTATAGGTACTGCGCTGGGCCCTAAATATTCAAATGACTTCCATTATATGGGTTGTGTTGTGAAAAACAACCCGGTGGGTTACGTTTGTCATATTAATACATCTGTTTTCTAGGTTGACGGTTATACTTTGTTACAGAAGTAGTAAGCCATTTCCTTTTAGGTTGTCTTTTCCGTAAACACCACCACCAGATCATGAAGGCTCCCTAGGTGTCCTTTGTCCTTTTGCACCCACTGCAGTGAACAATCAATTGTCCTCTTTTTCCCTTGGATCTTCAGCATCAAACCCCATTTCCCCCATCTCCTTCCTAAATTTCATTAGTGTCAGTCAGCTTTGAGCTTCCAGGCTTCAAGTCTATAGCCCGCTTCCAATGCACTTTTGAATGTTTTATGGACAAACACTGGCATTTTGAAGCAACAGCAACGACCATGATAGAAATTAAGTGATTTGTAGAGAAATGGTGTTTTCTTTTTGCTCTGATGTGCAGAGTTCTGTTTTTGAAAGTGTGCACATGTCCACAGAGATTCTTTGGCTTCCAAAAGTTTAAGACAAACTCAAGGCACCACACAGAGGGATTGAATTGCCGTTGAATTGTCGTAGTTTCTCCTGGTCTGCTTAGGGAAAAAAAATGTTTTTCCAAGTCTTTTCATGATATTTGTTTAATTCAGCAGAGTAAAAGTAAGTAATGATTCTTACGAGGTGGCTCTTTATCCTAAATCTTCACCTTCGCGATCCCAAGGAGAGTCCTGAAGGTATCACGTCCCAGCAGAATTCTTGTGATTTAGGCCTTGAAAATACAGACATTTATTCCCACTCCTCGATCAAGCATTGTGCCCTTCATGCCTGGGCTACTCGGGAATGCTTCCCTTAGTATCCTCCCTTCCTCCCATTCATTCACTTGAGGTCACAGGGGTCTACCAAAGTTAAAGAACCTTTGTGTTTTGTCTTTCCTGGAGGGTCCTAAGCTTTTTCTGATGGGTTACAAAAAAGTGTTCATTTTTGGAGACTATCCAACATTGGTCGCATGGCTTCACTGACAGTGATGTCCCTTACAGGTTGTACATCCTACTGAATAGTGGAGTTTACACATTAGTATAAAACTGCAAATGAAACACTTAATAAAATTGGCCAAATCTAGGACTTTAAAGCAAATAGTCATACATTTCTGAGGATAGAAATCACAGAGTATCGTCTCTCTGATGAGAAGAGCTGGAAAGGGAGAAACATATATATATATGTGTATATGTATAAATACATATAATATGCATATATAACATATGCATATATAATATATATAAAAAAATTACTCAACATTCAAGTAGACTTGAAAAAACAAGGGTAGGTATCACCTTAATTCCCTTCATCAGTCACCACTGTTCTCTTAACATACTGGAAGAGGCAGGAGATATTCAATCCTACAACTCAGGATTCCCATGTCCTCTGGGTTCAGTTGTGTCTCCCACTGCCCCTGCCCCATAAAATACATGAATTGGACTCCCAAACTTTCATCTCTATTCTACTTAAAGATGGTTTCTTTACTGTGGTACTCAAGTTAAATTACATTCATTAGAGTTGGCTCTAACCCAAACTGGCTATCGTGCATTGTGCCTGTCAAAAGGGGAAATTCAGACATGGAGACATGAGTACAGGGAAGAAAACGTGAAGTACCATAGATAGTAGTTGGCCATCTACAAGCTAAGGAGATATCCCTGGAAGAGATCTTTCCCTCTTTCTACTTAAAAGGAATCAACCCAGCTGACACTTTCATTTGGACTGCCATACTCCAGAATTGTGAACAATAAATTTTTACTGTTTAAGCCACAAGGTGTTCATTACATTGTCAGGAAAACAGACAAAATTAATAGGGATTCCATTGCCATGCAGTGGGGCGATTCGATAATCAACGCCTGAAAGATGGAAGTGATTTTGGAAGTAGGTTAAGGATTGAGGCTGGAAAAGTTTTGACATAATGACACAATAAGCCGAGAGTGCCTTAAGGAGACAACTGGGGAAAATATGGAGGCCAAATGTAATTCAAATGAGGGTTTAGAAAGAATTATTAGCTGTAGAGAAAGGATGTTTGACTTAGAGAATACATACATGATGATCATCAATATGTTGCTATCATATCAGTGTAAGGCTGTGGTGGGTTCAGCCTTGGTTACTCCCCCCACATGGGGACGAAGCCTGTTGCTCATAGACTGCAGGTCACTCATTGGCTGCACCACTGTACACTAGGGGATGAGCTGTTTCTGTGGACACTCGGTAATTCTATTGACACATACCTGGAAGTAAGGAAGGTTTCTGCTCAAAAAGAAACGAAAAGATTATCGTCATGGCAAAAAGAGAATGAATTGCAATAGTGATCTCAGAGTCAGGGAAGCTGGAAAATGAATGGATTCTTGAAAATTTTATTTAGCTGTATGTACACTGTAACTGGGGCTCCTTTGATTATTTACATGGATTCATGATGAGAGAGGTGCTGAACACGTTTAGGAGGGTTGTCTCTCTTCTTTTTTTTTTTTTTTTAATTATACTTTAAGTTCTAGGCTACATGTGCACAACGTGCAGGTTTGTTACATATGTATACATGTGCCATGTTGGTGTGCTGCA
>NW_020261668.1:0-3332 GCF_003255815.1 Theropithecus gelada
CTGAACACAAACAGAGATGAATAAGCTTTTGTAGATGATCAAATGCCAATATTTCCTTCATAAACTTTGTGGATGAGGAAAGGCTACAGACATCGCTTTCTAAATGATCTAGTAGAAGGTGAATTGGTAAAGAAATAAAACCGTAACAAAATCTTGAAGACTTCCTAGAAGTTGACCAGGGTACTTTGGGCGACATGCCAGCTCTGATGAGAAATAAGCAATAGTTAAACATCCTTCCACTGTGTCTTGTGTGTGTTCCTGCTCCACAGGAAAATCCTGGCTTGCAGAGAACCACAGGCACATGTATAGCTGTTCAGGAATGTTCCATCCTATGCAGGGTAGCAGAGGCTCAAAGGGTAGGTTATTTTTCATACACCAAAAATATGAGAGAATTCTCAGCCTAAATAAATTATATAGGTTATGAAAGGACAGTGCCAAGTGATATTGAGGGATTAATGTTGACCCTCCCTGTGAAGACTTACAGAATTGTTTTAAAACTGCATATAATGCTGTATTTGAAACCACCACTCACCTCATAGGTGCAAGAAAAAGCTGGAAGATTTCAAGCCTATGCTGACATTCCCAGAAAGAATTCCAAGCTATGAAGGGACTTCCTGTCATCAATTATAAGAGTTGCTTTTCATTGAGCCCCGTAATAACATATGGGAGAGACTACAAGGGCCCATCTCCATCTTGTCTAGCTCGCCTTCCTGGCTGGTTCATTTGTAGTTAGACAGAAGCCAGTGCACCGCTCCCATGCTTTCGTTTCTGTTCAGCGCTTAACATCTGTTGTGATGTCGAGGGACAAGGTGAAAGCAGCTTGGATTCCTGGCTGAGGTGAAATCCAGGATCCTCTGTGGATTAGTTTGTTATACCATAACAGAATATCACAGACTGTGTGACTTAAACGGTAGAATTGTATTTTCTCATATATCTGGAGGCTAAATGTCTAAGATCAAGATATGGGCCAGTTTGATTTCTTCCCTGGCCTCCCCGTGGCTTGCTGATGGCCACTTTCTCACTGAATTCTTACATGGATGTTCTTTGGTCTGTGTGTCTGTATCTTAATCTGCTCTTCTTATGAGGACACCAGTCATATTGAATATGATCGTAATCATAAGACCACATTTTACCTTAGTTGCCTCTTCAAAGGGTCTGTCTCCAAATACAGGGATACTCTGCAGTCCTGGAGGTTGAGACTTGGATATATGAACTTGGAAAGAGGGACACAATTCAGCCCATAACACCCTGCCAACTTAAATCAGAATTTATTTGCACAAAAATAAACTCGTGTTAAGCCATTTAACTTTCAGGGACTTTTTTCTCTTCCATCAGGTTACTGTTAATGTGACTACAGGAGTGCTCCTCTTCCTTTTCTTAGGGTCATTTCAATATTTGACTTAAAAGTAAATAGTACGTGTATTTTTGTTGCAAAAAATTCTAAAAATACATAGAAATTGCATTGTTTTCCTTACAAAGTTCCTCCAGAACTCAGCCTCCTACTCAGAAGTTTCCACAATTAACAATGTGGCTGTGTAAATTTTAAAATATGATTTTTGATTTTGGCTTTCCTAAAGATACATGTGCCATTTTATATATACACATATATATACATATACACACATGTGTAATGATATAATGATATACATATAGGTTTGCCACTTACCTTTGCCACTATTATAGGTTCAATCGCCTCTTCCACAAAATGCTACATTGAAATTAACATGTGGCATTGATTTCGTGATAGGATTAATTCAAAGTTCGTGATAGGATTAATTCAAAGTTAAATTGAGGTTATTAATGCTGGCCTTAATGGAAGTCACTATGAAAAGGGGATATTTGGGCATAGAAATATGAGTAGAGAGATGTCAATGTGAGTAGACACGGAGGGAAGACAGCTAGGTACAAGGCACGGAGAGAAGCCTGGAAAACATCCCGCAATCACAGCCCTCATAAGGAATCAATCTTGTGTACACTTTGCTCTTGGGCTACCAGATTCCAAAACTGTGAGACAATGAATTTCTGTTGTTTTGTCATCCAGGTTGTGGCACTTTGCTATTGCAACCCTAACATGCCATGATACTCACTTATTAAAATGTATCCAGCATGTTTCCATGACAGCACATAGAGATCTGCTTTACTTCGGGGACTTCTCCTGAAAATGCCAATTTATTTCTGTACAATAACAATAGCATTCCCAATGTTGAGTGAGTCCTGAAGTAAACTGTGGAGTTGACTTAATAAATAGGTGTCAATACAGATTCATCAGTTGTAGCAAACATGCTATAATACTACAAATTGTAAATAATAGGAGACACTGTGTGTGTGTGTGTGTGTGTGTGCGTGCGCGCGTGAGGCAGGGCAGGGAGGATGGTGTAGATCTGTGGGAACTCTGTAATTTTGATAAAGTTTTCTCTCTGTATTTTTGGATTAGCAATGCTCTAAAAATGAAACCTATTAGTTTTCTAAAACATGCAAATAATTTGAACAAACACTTTATCAAAGAGGATATACATATTGGAAAGAGGCATGTAATGTCATTTGTCATTAGGGAGATGCAAACAAAAACCAGAGAAGATTCCAATACCCACTTATTACAATGGCTAAAATCCAACAATCTAAAAATATCAAATGTAAGAGAGGATATGGAACAACGGGAATTCTCATTTCTTGCTGGTTGTGATGAAAAGTGATACAGCTGCACTTTTAAATCAGTGTTTTCTGCACCTCTTCCTATGACATGGTGAAAGCTAAAACTATAGGAACTGAAAGCAGAGTGTAGTTGCCAGGGCCTTTGCAGAAGTGCAGTGACTGACCTCAAATGGGATGCACGGGAGAATTTTAGGTTGATAAAACGGGTCATTATGATACTCGGGTGGTACATATGGGCCTCCATGCATTTGCCAAAATACATATAACTTCACATAATAGTTACATTTGATGTGTATTTGTGAAATTTTTTAACTTTTGTCTTACATTCAGGGATAGAAGTGCAGGTTTGTTACACAAGTAAATTATGTCATGGGAGTTTCTTGTACAGACTGTTTCATCACCCATCTATTAAGCCTAGTACCCATTTGTTATCTTTCCTGATCCTCTCCCTCCTCCCACTCTCCACCCTCTGAAAGGCCCCAGTGTGTGTTGCTCCCCTCTGTGTGTCCATGTGTTCTCCTCTCTAGGTCCCACTTTAAGTGAGAACATGATGTAGTATTTGGTTTTCTGTTACTGCGTTACTTTCCTAAGAATAATTGTCTCTAGCTGCATCCATGCCATGGAATGGGTTTCTTTTTTTTAAGTAGCAGCAACAAAGAACACTTCAGCGCAGTCTAGGT
>NW_020261669.1:0-1485 GCF_003255815.1 Theropithecus gelada
CCGGTGCGCGCTTGCGATCTGTGCTACCGGAGCCGCTTGCGATCTGTCAAAGAAGTTAGACCTGTCAAAGAAGTTAGACCCAGTGGCTGCAGGGTGGCCCCCTTGTCTCCGAATGATTGCGGCCACGGTTCTGATGGTACAAGATGCTGATAAACTTGTCATAAGTCAAGAATTGCGGGTCGTTACCCTACATGCCATCGAAGGTGTACTCAAACAGCCACCTAATCGATGGATAAGTAACGCCCGGCTCACCCACTACCAAGGACTATTACTAAATCCTATCAGGATAACCTTCCTGCCCCCAATGACCTTAAACCCTGCCTCGCTGCTGCCCAACCCTGACCTGGACGCACCACTCCATGATTGCACCGAGATACTAGCTCAGGTGCATGGAGTTCGAGAGGACCTGCAGGACCGCCCACTCCCTGACGCTGACCTCGTCTGGTTCACTGATGGGAGCAGCTTCATGCATCAAGGCCAGAGGTACGCTGGAGTGGCAGTGACTTCAGAGACTGAGGTAATCTGGGCGGAACCCCTGCCCCCGGGGACATCGGCCCAGAAGGCCGAACTGATAGCGCTCACCCAAGCTCTTACCTTAGGGGCAGGGAAGAAGCTGACAGTATATACAGATAGCCGATATGCTTTTGCTATGGCGCACATACATGGGGCCATTTACAGGGAGTGAGGGTTACTAACGGCTGAAGGAAAAGAGATAAAAAACAAGCAAGAGATCCTAGCCCTGTTAACAGCGCTATGGAAGCCAAAAAAAGTTAGCCTTTGTGCATTGCCCAGGGCATCAGAAACCAACCACTCCAACTGCTCAAGGCAACTTTCTGGCAGACCAAACTGCAAGAAATGTGGCAAAGGCTCCCAGCCAACTCCTTGCACTCCAGCTCCCTGACCCGGGCCCCCGGGACTTGCCATATTTCCCTGATTATTCAGAACAAGATCTCCAGTGGATTGACAAGCTTCCCCTGAAACAGATCCAGAATGGGTGGTGGACTGATACTAATGACCAAACCATCCTACCAGAAAAATTAGGACAACAAGTGTTAGAACACATCCGCCGAACCTCCCACCTGGGTGCTCGGCGGATGATAGACCTGATCAGACGCTCTAAGCTCAAATTCAGACATACAGCCGAGACGGCCAGCAGCATCGTGACAAGTTGCAAAGTCTG
Source organism: Theropithecus gelada (assembly GCF_003255815.1). NCBI lineage: Eukaryota > Metazoa > Chordata > Mammalia > Primates > Cercopithecidae > Theropithecus > Theropithecus gelada. Next base: position 1,181 of record NW_020261669.1, read on the forward strand.
CCAGCTTAACAACGCCTACCCCCAGTCCCAGGCTGCAGCGGGAACAAGGCTTAGGGGAACCAGGCCCGGTATCTACTGGGAAGTAAATCTTACTGAAATAAAGCCAGGAAAGTTCACAAGGTCAGGAGATCGAGACCACAGTGAAACCCCGTCTCTACTAAAAATACAAAAAATTAGCCGGGCGCGGTGGTGGGCGCCTGTAGTCCCAGCTACTCAGGAGGCTGAGGCAGGAGAATGGCGTGAACCCGGGAGGCGGAGCTTGCAGTGAGCCGAGATCGCGCCACTGCACTCCAGCCTGGGCGACA
>NW_020261669.1:1573-3332 GCF_003255815.1 Theropithecus gelada
GAAACTGCTCAGGTTATAGTAAAGAAAATTCTGGAAGATATCCTCCCCAGGTATGGCTTCCCCGTCCAGATAGGGTCAGATAATGGGCCGGCCTTCGTCGCTAAGGTAAGTCAGGATTTGGCTTCCATCCTTGGGGCAAATTGGAAACTACATTGTGCTTACAGGCCCCAGAGTTCAGGACAGGTAGAAAGGATGAATCGGACCTTAAAAGAGACCTTAACTAAATTGACTATAGAGACTGGCGCTAATTGGGTGGTCCTTCTCCCCTACGCTCTGTTCCGGGCCCGTAATACCCCTTACAGACTAGGCCTTACCCCTTACGAAATCATGTATGGCAGACCCCCACCCCTGGTTCCCAGTCTAAAAGATGATCTGCTCAAATCTGAAACAGAAAATGTCTCTGAACTCTTATTTTCCCTACAAGCCTTGCAGAAAATTCATCAAGAGATCTGGCCCAAGCTGAAAGAGCTATATGAGACCGGTCCCCCACCGACACCCCATCCGTACCAGCTGGGAGACTGGGTCCTGGTTAAGCAACACCGACAAGAGACCCTAAAACCCAGGTGGAAGGGACCACTCCAGGTACTCCTGACCACACCCACCGCCCTGAAGGTAAAAGGCATCGCGTCGTGGATCCACTACACCCACGTCAAGCCAGTGGACCCAACCTCCGACCTTCTGGAACCAATCACGGTAGCAGCTGAAGCACTGGCCACGTGGACTGTGGACAGAGCTAAGAACAACCCCTTAAAACTCACCCTGTGCTGGCAATATAGCTCACTGCAAACATGCAGTTAGGTAGTCTAGCCCTAACGTTAGCCGCCCTAGTGGCCGCTGGGGAAAACACCAATTCCAGCCTCTGCAGCATCACTGCAGTGCCCCCTAATATCACCCTAAGGGCTCCGCCAGGCATATTCTTCTGGTGTAATAGGACATTATCTAAGGACCTATCTAGTCCCTCTGTTACCAACCTACTGTGTCTTCCTGTCACATTAGTTCCCCGGTTGACTCTACTAACTGCTGGCGAGTTCCTAGGGTACACCGGTAACTGGACTAGTACTGCTATTCACCCAGTCCCTAGACCGAGACCTGCACGAGCCATATTTCTCCCCCTCACTGCAGGAATCTCCCTCACCGCATCCCTCATTGCGGCTGGGATGGCGGGGAAGCCCTAGGTCACACCCTCATGGAAAGCAACAAGTTGTACCAACAATTTGCTGTTGCTATGGAAGAGTCAGCTGAGTCCCTTGCATCCCTTCAGCGGCAGCTCACGTCCCTAGCTCAGGTAACCTTGCAGAACCGGAGGGCCCTAGACCTACTCACTGCTGAAAAAGGTGGTACATGCATGTTTCTAAAAGAAGACTGTTGTTTCTACATAAATGAATCAGGGCTTGTAGAAGACCAGGTCCAACAGTTACGCAAGTTAAGCACTGAAGTAAAAACATGGCAGTTTGCTTCAGCTGCAGACCAATGGTAGAATTCCTCTATGTTTTCTCTGTTAGCCCCCTTCCTTGGACCCCTGCTAAGTCTACTATTTCTGCTAACCGTAGGACCTTGTGTTGTTAACAGAATTTTGCAGTTTGTCAGAGAAAGGTTTGACACTGTTCAGCTCATGGTCCTCAGAGCCCAATACCAACCTGTAAACGCTGAAACAGAGTCAGACTTATAAGACCCAAGATTGGCTCTAGAGTTACCTGAAAAGAAGGGGGGAATGAAAGGAATGAGGCACATCCCCCATATATCTCCCAACTTCCTGAGT
>NW_020261670.1:0-1485 GCF_003255815.1 Theropithecus gelada
CCGGTGCGCGCTTGCGATCTGTGCTACCGGAGCCGCTTGCGATCTGTCAAAGAAGTTAGACCTGTCAAAGAAGTTAGACCCAGTGGCTGCAGGGTGGCCCCCTTGTCTCCGAATGATTGCGGCCACGGTTCTGATGGTACAAGATGCTGATAAACTTGTCATAAGTCAAGAATTGCGGGTCGTTACCCTACATGCCATCGAAGGTGTACTCAAACAGCCACCTAATCGATGGATAAGTAACGCCCGGCTCACCCACTACCAAGGACTATTACTAAATCCTATCAGGATAACCTTCCTGCCCCCAATGACCTTAAACCCTGCCTCGCTGCTGCCCAACCCTGACCTGGACACACGACTCCATGATTGCACCGAGATACTAGCTCAGGTGCATGGAGTTCGAGAGGACCTGCAGGACCGCCCACTCCCTGACGCTGACCTCGTCTGGTTCACTGATGGGAGCAGCTTCATGCATCAAGGCCAGAGGTACGCTGGAGTGGCAGTGACTTCAGAGACTGAGGTAATCTGGGCGGAACCCCTGCCCCCGGGGACATCGGCCCAGAAGGCCGAACTGATAGCGCTCACCCAAGCTCTTACCTTAGGGGCAGGGAAGAAGCTGACAGTATATACAGATAGCCGATATGCTTTTGCTATGGCGCACATACATGGGGCCATTTACAGGGAGTGAGGGTTACTAACGGCTGAAGGAAAAGAGATAAAAAACAAGCAAGAGATCCTAGCCCTGTTAACAGCGCTATGGAAGCCAAAAAAAGTTAGCCTTTGTGCATTGCCCAGGGCATCAGAAACCAACCACTCCAACTGCTCAAGGCAACTTTCTGGCAGACCAAACTGCAAGAAATGTGGCAAAGGCTCCCAGCCAACTCCTTGCACTCCAGCTCCCTGACCCGGGCCCCCGGGACTTGCCATATTTCCCTGATTATTCAGAACAAGATCTCCAGTGGATTGACAAGCTTCCCCTGAAACAGATCCAGAATGGGTGGTGGACTGATACTAATGACCAAACCATCCTACCAGAAAAATTAGGACAACAAGTGTTAGAACACATCCGCCGAACCTCCCACCTGGGTGCTCGGCGGATGATAGACCTGATCAGACGCTCTAAGCTCAAATTCAGACATACAGCCGAGACGGCCAGCAGCATCGTGACAAGTTGCAAAGTCTGCCAGCTTAACAACGCCTACCCCCAGTCCCAGGCTGCAGCGGGAACAAGGCTTAGGGGAACCAGGCCCGGTATCTACTGGGAAGTAAATCTTACTGAAATAAAGCCAGGAAAGTTCACAAGGTCAGGAGATCGAGACCACAGTGAAACCCCGTCTCTACTAAAAATACAAAAAATTAGCCGGGCGCGGTGGTGGGCGCCTGTAGTCCCAGCTACTCAGGAGGCTGAGGCAGGAGAATGGCGTGAACCCGGGAGGCGGAGCTTGCAGTGAGCCGAGATCGCGCCACTGCACTCCAGCCTGGGCGACA
>NW_020261670.1:1573-3332 GCF_003255815.1 Theropithecus gelada
GAAACTGCTCAGGTTATAGTAAAGAAAATTCTGGAAGATATCCTCCCCAGGTATGGCTTCCCCGTCCAGATAGGGTCAGATAATGGGCCGGCCTTCGTCGCTAAGGTAAGTCAGGATTTGGCTTCCATCCTTGGGGCAAATTGGAAACTACATTGTGCTTACAGGCCCCAGAGTTCAGGACAGGTAGAAAGGATGAATCGGACCTTAAAAGAGACCTTAACTAAATTGACTATAGAGACTGGCGCTAATTGGGTGGTCCTTCTCCCCTACGCTCTGTTCCGGGCCCGTAATACCCCTTACAGACTAGGCCTTACCCCTTACGAAATCATGTATGGCAGACCCCCACCCCTGGTTCCCAGTCTAAAAGATGATCTGCTCAAATCTGAAACAGAAAATGTCTCTGAACTCTTATTTTCCCTACAAGCCTTGCAGAAAATTCATCAAGAGATCTGGCCCAAGCTGAAAGAGCTATATGAGACCGGTCCCCCACCGACACCCCATCCGTACCAGCTGGGAGACTGGGTCCTGGTTAAGCAACACCGACAAGAGACCCTAAAACCCAGGTGGAAGGGACCACTCCAGGTACTCCTGACCACACCCACCGCCCTGAAGGTAAAAGGCATCGCGTCGTGGATCCACTACACCCACGTCAAGCCAGTGGACCCAACCTCCGACCTTCTGGAACCAATCACGGTAGCAGCTGAAGCACCGGCCACGTGGACTGTGGACAGAGCTAAGAACAACCCCTTAAAACTCACCCTGTGCTGGCAATATAGCTCACTGCAAACATGCAGTTAGGTAGTCTAGCCCTAACGTTAGCCGCCCTAGTGGCCGCTGGGGAAAACACCAATTCCAGCCTCTGCAGCATCACTGCAGTGCCCCCTAATATCACCCTAAGGGCTCCGCCAGGCATATTCTTCTGGTGTAATAGGACATTATCTAAGGACCTATCTAGTCCCTCTGTTACCAACCTACTGTGTCTTCCTGTCACATTAGTTCCCCGGTTGACTCTACTAACTGCTGGCGAGTTCCTAGGGTACACCGGTAACTGGACTAGTACTGCTATTCACCCAGTCCCTAGACCGAGACCTGCACGAGCCATATTTCTCCCCCTCACTGCAGGAATCTCCCTCACCGCATCCCTCATTGCGGCTGGGATGGCGGGGAAGCCCTAGGTCACACCCTCATGGAAAGCAACAAGTTGTACCAACAATTTGCTGTTGCTATGGAAGAGTCAGCTGAGTCCCTTGCATCCCTTCAGCGGCAGCTCACGTCCCTAGCTCAGGTAACCTTGCAGAACCGGAGGGCCCTAGACCTACTCACTGCTGAAAAAGGTGGTACATGCATGTTTCTAAAAGAAGACTGTTGTTTCTACATAAATGAATCAGGGCTTGTAGAAGACCAGGTCCAACAGTTACGCAAGTTAAGCACTGAAGTAAAAACATGGCAGTTTGCTTCAGCTGCAGACCAATGGTAGAATTCCTCTATGTTTTCTCTGTTAGCCCCCTTCCTTGGACCCCTGCTAAGTCTACTATTTCTGCTAACCGTAGGACCTTGTGTTGTTAACAGAATTTTGCAGTTTGTCAGAGAAAGGTTTGACACTGTTCAGCTCATGGTCCTCAGAGCCCAATACCAACCTGTAAACGCTGAAACAGAGTCAGACTTATAAGACCCAAGATTGGCTCTAGAGTTACCTGAAAAGAAGGGGGGAATGAAAGGAATGAGGCACATCCCCCATATATCTCCCAACTTCCTGAGT
>NW_020261671.1:0-3331 GCF_003255815.1 Theropithecus gelada
TGATGCCTCCAGCTTTGTTCTTTTGACTTAGGATTGTCTTGGAGATGCGGGCTCTTTTTTGGTTCCATATGAACTTTAAAGCAGTTTTTTCCAATTCTGTGAAGAAACTCATTGGTAGCTTGATGGGGATGGCATTGAATCTATAAATTACCTTGGGCAGTATGGCCATTTTCACGATATTGATTCTTCCTATCCATGAGCATGGTATGTTCTTCCATTTGTTTGTGTCCTCTTTTATTTCACTAAGCAGTGGTTTGTAGTTCTCCTTGAAGAGGTCCTTTACATCCCTTGTAAGTTGGATTCCTAGGTATTTGATTCTCTTTGAAGCAATTGTGAATGGAAGTTCATTCCTGATTTGGCTCTCTGTTTGTCTGTTACTGGTGTATAAGAATGCTTGTGATTTTTGCACATTAATTTTGTATCCTGAGACTTTGCTGAAGTTGCTTATCAGCTTAAGGAGATTTTGGGCTGAGACAATGGGGTTTTCTAAATATACAATCATGTCATCTGCAAACAGGGACAATTTGACTTCTTCTTTTCCTAACTGAATACCCTTGATTTCTTTCTCTTGCCTGATTGCCCTAGCCAGAACTTCCAACACTATGTTGAATAGGAGTGGTGAGAGAGGGCATCCCTGTCTTGTGCCAGTTTTCAAAGGGAATTTTTCCAGTTTTTGCCCATTCAGTATGATATTGGCTGTGGGTTTGTCATAAATAGCTCTTATTATTTTGAGGTACGTTCCATCAATACCGAATTTATTGAGCGTTTTTAGCATGAAGGGCTGTTGAATTTTGTCAAAAGCCTTTTCTGCATCTATTGAAATAATCATGTGGTTCTTGTCTTTGGTTCTGTTTATATGCTGGATTATGTTTATTGATTTGCGAATGTTGAACCAGCCTTGCATCCCAGGGATGAAGCCCACTTGATCATGGTGGATAAGCTTTTTGATGTGTTGTTGAATCCGGTTTGCCAGTATTTTATTGAGGATTTTTGCATCGATGTTCATCAGGGATATTGGTCTAAAATTCTCTTTTTTTGTTGTGTCTCTGCCAGGCTTTGGTATCAGGATGATGTTGGCCTCATAAAATGAGTTAGGGAGGATTCCCTCTTTTTCTATTGATTGGAATAGTTTCAGAAGGAATGGTACCAACTCCTCCTTGTACCTCTGGTAGAATTCAGCTGTGAATCCATCTGGTCCTGGACTTTTTTTGGTTGGTAGGCTATTAATTATTGCCTCAATTTCAGAGCCTACTATTGGTCTATTCAGGGATTCAACTTCTTCCTGGTTTAGTCTTGGAAGAGTGTAAGTGTCCAGGAAATTATCCATTTCTTCTAGGTTTTCCAGTTTATTTGCGTAGAGGTGTTTATAGTATTCTCTGATGGTAGTTTGTATTTCTGTGGGGTCGGTGGTGATATCCCCTTTATCATTTTTAATTGCGTCGATTTGATTCTTCTCTCTTTTCTTCTTTATTAGTCTTGCTAGTGGTCTGTCAATTTTGTTGATCTTTTCAAAAAACCAACTCCTGGATTCATTGATTTTTTGGAGGGTTTTTTGTGTCTCTATCTCCTTCAGTTCTGCTCTGATCTTAGTTATTTCTAGCCTTCTGCTAGCTTTCGAATGTGTTTGCTCTTGCTTCTCTAGTTCTTTTAATTGCGATGTTAGAGTGTCAATTTTAGATCTTTCCTGCTTTCTCTTGTGGGCATTTAGTGCTATAAATTTCCCTCTACACACTGCTTTAAATGTGTCCCAGAGATTCTGGTATGTTGTATCTTTGTTCTCATTGGTTTCAAAGAACATCTTTATTTCTGCCTTCATTTCGTTATGTACCCAGTAGTCATTCAGGAGCAGGTTGTTCAGTTTCCATGTAGTTGAGCGGTTTTGATTGAGTTTCTTAGTCCTGAGTTCTAGTTTGATTGCACTGTGGTCTGAGAGACAGTTTGTTATAATTTCTGTTCTTGTACATTTGCTGAGGAGTGCTTTACTTCCAATTACGTGGTCAATTTTGGAATAAGTACGATGTGGTGCTGAGAAGAATGTATATTCTGTTGATTTGGGGTGGAGAGTTCTATAGATGTCTATTAGGTCTGCTTGCTGCAGAGATGAGTTCAATTCCTGGATATCCTTGTTAACTTTCTGTCTCGTTGATCTGTCTAATGTTGACAATGGAGTGTTGAAGTCTCCCATTATTATTGTATGGGAGTCTAAGTCTCTTTGTAAGTCTCTAAGGACTTGCTTTATGAATCTGGGTGCTCCTGTATTGGGTGCATATATATTTAGGATAGTTAGCTCTTCCTGTTGAATTGATCCCTTTACCATTATGTAATGGCCTTCTTTGTCTCTTTTGATCTTTGATGGTTTAAAGTCTGTTTTATCAGAGACTAGTATTGCAACCCCCGCTTTTTTTTGTTCTCCATTTGCTTGGTAAATCTTCCTCCATCCCTTTATTTTGAGCCTATGTATGTCTCTGCGTGTGAGATGGGTCTCCTGAATACAGCAGACTGATGGGTCTTGACTCTTTATCCAGTTTGCCAGTCTGTGTCTCTTAATTGGAGCATTTAGTCCATTTACATTTAAGGTTAAGATTGTTATGTGTGAACTTGATCCTGCCATTATGATATTAACTGGTTATTTTGCTCATTAGTTGATGCAGTTTCTTCCTAGCCTCGATGGTCTTTACATTTTGGCATGTTTTTGAGATGGCTGGTACCGGTTGTTCCTTTCCATGTTGAGTGCTTCCTTCAGGGTCTCTTGTAAGGCAGGCCTAGTGGTGACAAAATCTCTAAGCATTTGCTTATCTGTAAAGGATTTTATTTCTCCTTCACTTATGAAACTTAGTTTGGCTGGATATGAAATTCTGGGTTTAAAATTATTTTCTTTAAGAATGTTGAATATTGGCCCCCACTCTCTTCTGGCTTGGAGAGTTTCTGCCGAGAGATCTGCTGTGAGTCTGATGGGCTTCCCTTTGTGGGTAACCCGACCTTTCTCTCTGGCTGCCCTTAAGATTTTTTCCTTCATTTCAACTTTGGTGAATCTGGCAATTATGTGTCTTGGAGTTGCTCTTCTCGAGGAGTATCTTTGTGGCGTTCTCTGTATTTCCTGGATTTGGATGTTGGCCTGCCCTACTAGGTTGGGGAAGTTCTCCTGGATGATATCCTGAAGAGTGTTTTCCAACTTGGTTCCATTTTCCCCCTCACTTTCAGGCACCCCAATCAGACGTAGATTTGGTCTTTTTACATAATCCCATACTTCTTGCAGGCTTTGTTCATTTCTTTTTCTTCTTTTTTCTTTTGGTTTCTCTTCTCGCTTCATTTCATTCATTTGATCCTCAAT
>NW_020261672.1:0-3331 GCF_003255815.1 Theropithecus gelada
AAAAAAAAATCATCAATCAATCAATCATTTATATATATTTTAATATAAAGATAAAACACTGCGAACCAGTGGAACTGGATAGAAAGTAATTCAATTTTACAGAACACATCTGTTTTCCAGGCTCTTACTTTTAATAAACATAAAAAGAGCCATATATATTTCTGTGGAATTCCCCTTTTACTTAAGAATTCATTAGCAAATTAGTTTAATGAGGCTGTTTTATTAGAGGCTGTAGTTTCATTCAAAAATTAGAATAGGAACAATGACTTGTAAAAATTCAACATTGTATTTTATTTTTGAGATGGAGTCTCACTCTGTTGTCCAGGCTGGAGTGCAGTGGCATGATCTCGGCTCACTGCAACCTCCACGTCCAGGGTTCAAGCCATTATCCTGCCTCAGCCTCCTGAGTAGCTGGGATTACAGGCACGTGCCACCACGCCCAGCTAAACTTTTTTTGTGTTTTTAATAGAGACGAAGTTTCACCATCTTGGCCAGGCTGGTCTTAAACTCCTGACCTCGTGATCAGCCCACCTTGGCCTTCCAAAGTGCTGGGATTACAGGCGTGAGCCACCGCGCCCGGCTGGAAGTTCTTTCTTCTTAAAAGGATCATAAATATAATTCACACAGGCATGACACTTTTACTAATATAGATTGACTTTTTGCTTCAAATAACCCATTCGTACATCTAAATTAATTTTGGTCTGTATGTGTGTGTGCATGTGTGCGTGCGTGGATGTGTGTATATAAATGGCAGTAAAGGGTAAAAGGGAAGGTGGAAAAAAGGGAGATGGTCTAACATTTTTCACACATTTTTTAAATACACCAAAGATATGTAGTAAAAACAATGGTGTGGTGAAAACAAAATGTTGCAAACTAGATAAAAGACTTAGCTCCAGGTCCCATCCCGTCCAGTCCGGAGGCGGCGCCCGCCAGCGTTAAGCTCCAGGCAGTTCAACAAGGGCCGCTCCTACAGGTTCTTGGGGGAGGTCAAGAACAGACTCCTCTCCAGATATGACCCCCAGAAGGAGGCAGAGCTCCGCAGCTGGATCACGGGACTCACCGGCCTCTCCATCGGCCCCGATTTTCAGAAGGGCCTGAAGGATGGGATTATCTTATGCACATTCGTGAACAAACTGCAGCCGGCCTCAGTCTCTAAGATCAACTGCTTCCGTGTAGAACTGGCACCAGCTGGAAAACCTCTCCAGCTTCCTCAAGGCCATGGTCAGCTACAGCATGAAACCCCTGGACTTATTTGAGGCCAACCACCTGTTTGAGAGTGGGAACGTGACCCAGGTGCAGGTGTCTCTTCTTGCCCTGGCAGGGAAGGCCAAGACTAAGGGGCTGCAGACCAGGATGGACATCGGTGACAAGGACTAAGAGAAGCAGGAGCGGAACTTCCACGACGGCACCATGAAAGCCGGCCAGTGCCTCATCAGGCTGCCCATTACCAACAAATGTGCCAGTCAGTCAGGCATGACCATGTACGGCAGGGCACGGGGAGGCATCTCTACGACCCAAGAACCACATCCTGCCCCCGCCATGGACAACTCCAGATGGGCACAAACAAATGTGCCAGCCAGGTGGGCTTTTTGACTCCTGGGACCCGGTGGCACATCCACCACGCCAAGCTGGGAATCAACAACTGTGACAACTCCTCCTTGTCCCTGAAGATGGGCTACAGGCAAGGCGCCAACCAGAGCGGCCAGGTCTTTGGCCAGATCTTCAAATACACGGCCCCAAGTACTACCCGGAAGCCCAGTGGCCCATGGGGCTCCCTCGGGTGCCGGCGACTGCCCGGAGCCAGGGGAGGCCCCTGAATATCTCCCTTACAACCAGGAGGAGACCGGCTACTGAGGCTCCCAGCACACTCTCTCCCCAGACGGTCTCCCCGTCTGGGTGTTTGGGTTTTTCTGTGTTTCCGTCTTTTTTTTTTTTTCCAACCTGTTCAGTGCTACCAGTCAACTGAGGGTCTGTGAGTGGCGGCGTGGGATCAGGCAGCAGGGTTTTTTTCCCCACACCCCTCCCTATTGCTTTGGTTCCTTCGCAGGACTGAGCCACTGGGCTCTGGGGAAAGGGATCAAGGCCTTTTCCTGATGCGTGTAGGATAAGGGTCCCCACTGGCATGTCCAGGCTGTGCACCGAGCTGTGCTGGGGAGAAGAGACCTGGGCGTGGAGGAAACCGGACCCAGAAGATTTCCAGTGGCCTCTCTTCTTCCCCTTTTTGTCAGCCAATCAATTTGTGGTTTCTGTGCCCACAAAATCTTCAGGAGATATTAACTAAAGAAAATTTTTTTTTCCTGAGGAACGGCACGGAGACAGTGGAGAGGGTGCTGGGAAATAAGTGCCCTGGGAGAGGGGGCCCAGACACGATGCTAAAATATCTCAGGCTCCTGAGTGGCTGGATTTCCCTAGGACCCTCAGACCTACATTGGGGCCCGGTGAGAAAACTGAGGCCCGTACAAGGTAGTGGAATTCTGAGTTGCCAAGGTTAAGCCTGACCCCTCTCCATCCTAGCTCCCCCACCCCCGTGGCCCTCACTAGGATTTTTGTTTGTTTGTTTGTTTGTGTTTTTTTGAGATGGAGTCTCACTCTGTCGCCCAGGCTGAAACACAGTGGAGTGATCTCGCCTCACTGCACCAGCCTCCCACGCTCAAGCGATTCTCCTGCCTCAGCCTCCAGAGTAGCTGGGACTACAGGCGTGTGCCACCACGCCTGGCTAATGTTTTGTATTTTTATTAGAGACAGGATTTCACCATGTTTGCCAGGTTGATCTGGAACTCTTGCCCTCATGTGATCCCCCCGCCTCGTCCTCCCAAAGTGTTGGGGTAACAGGCATGAGCCACCACGCCCAGCTCCTCAGTAGGTTTTAAGGAGCCTTAGCCCTCCTTCTCCCCTTAGGGCCTGACCAGGTACACTGGTCTATCAAGAAGCTTACAGTCCTGGCAGATGGTGAAGGGGAGCCAGTGTGTCACATGGTCAGAGAGGGAGTAAGAGAGAGAAGGGGGCAGTCCCATGCTGTTTTTAACAATCAGATCTCTCATGAACTCACTGTGAAGAACTCATTCAAGTGGATTGTGATAAACTAAGCTTGTCCAACCCGCAGCTTGTGGGCTGAATGCAGGTCAGAACAGCTTTGAATGTGGACCAAAACAGAATTGTCAACTTTCTTAAAACATAAGCGATTTTGTGTGCATGTCTGTGTATGTGTGTCTTTTCCTTTTTTCTTTTCTTTTTTCTTTTTTTTCTTAACTCATCAGCTATTTTCAGTGTAATTTATGTGTGGCCCAAGAAAATTCTTCTTCCAATGTGGCCCAGGGAAGCCAAAAGGTTG
>NW_020261673.1:0-3331 GCF_003255815.1 Theropithecus gelada
TTTGTCAATTTTGGCTTTTGCTGCCATTGCTTTTGGTGTTTTAGACATGAAGTCTTTGCCCATGCCTATGTCCTGAATGGTATTACCTCGGTTTTCTTCTAGGGTTTTTATGGTATTAGGTCTAACATTTAAGTCTCTAATCCATCTTGAATTAATTTTCATATAAGGAGTAAGGAAAGGATCCAGTTTCAGCTTTCTACTTATGGCTAGCCAATTTTCCCAGCACCATTTATTAAATAGGGAATCCTTTCCCCATTTCTTGTTTTTGTCAGGTTTGTCAAAGATCAGATGGCTGTAGATGTGTGGTATTATTTCTGAGGCCTCTGTTCTGTTCCATTGGTCTACATTTCTGTTTTGGTACCAGTACAATGCTGTTTTGGTTACTGTAGCCTTGTAGCATAGCTTGAGGTCAGGTAGCGTGATGCCTCCAGCTTTCTTCTTTTGGCTCAGGATTGTCTTGGCAATGCAGGGTCATTTTTGGTTCCATACGAACTTTAAATCAGTTTTTTCCAATTCTGTGAAGAAACTCATTGGTAGCTTGAAGGGGATGGCGTTGAATCTATAAATAACCTTAGGCTGTATGGCCATTTTCATGATATTGATTCTTCCTATCCATGAGCGTGGTATGTTCTTCCATTTATTTGTGTCCTCTTTTATTTCACTGAGCAGTGGTTTGTAGTTCTCCTTGAAGAGGTCCTTTACATCCCTTGTAAGTGGGATTCCTAGGTATTTTATTCTCTTTGAAGCAATTGTGAATGGGAGCTCATTCATGATTTGGCTCTCTGTCTGTTACTGGTGTGTAAGAATGCTTGTGATTTTTGCACATTAATTTTGTATCCTGAGACTTTTCTGAAGTTGCTTATCAGCTTAAGGAGATTTTGGGCTGAGACAATGGGGTTTTCTAAATATACAATCATGTCATCTGCAAAGAGGGACAATTTGACCTCTTCTTTTCCTAACTGAATACCCTTTATTTCATTTTCTTGCCTAATTGCCCTAACCAGAACTTCCAACACTATGTTGAATAGCAGTGGTGAGAGAGGGCATCCCTGTCTTGTGTCAGTTTTCAAAGGGAATTTTTCCAGTTTTTGCCCATTCACTATGATATTGGCTGTGGGTTTGTCATAAATAGCTCTTATTATTTTGAGGTACGTTCCATCAATACTGAATTTATTGAGCATTTTTAGCATGAAGGACTGTTGAATTTTGTCAAAAGCCTTTTCTGCATCTATTGAGATAATCATGTGGTTCTTGTCTTTGGTTCGGTTTATGTGCTGGATTACATCTATTGATTTGTGAATGTTGAACCAGCCTTGCATCCCAGGGATGATGCCCACTTGATCATGGTGGATAAGCTTTTTGATGTGCTGCTGAATCCGGTTTGCCAGTATTTTATTGAGGATTTTTGCATCAATGTTCATCAGGGATATTGGTCTAAAATTCTCTTTTTTTGTTGTGTCTCTGTCAGGCTTTGGTATCAGGATGATGTTGGCCTTGTAAAATGAGTCAGGGAGGATTCCTTCTTGTTCTATTGATTGGAATAATTTCAGAAGGAATGGTACCAGCTCCTCCTCGTACCTCTGGTAGAATTCAGCTGTGAATCCGTCTGGTCCTGGACTTCTTTTTGTCGGTAGGCTATTAATTATTGCCTCAATTTCAGAGCCTGCTATTGGTCTATACAGGGATTCAACTTCTTCCTGGTTTAGTCTTGGAAGAGTGTAAGTGTCCAGGAAATTATCCATTTCTTCTAGGTTTTCCAGTTTATTTGCGTAGAGGTGTTTATAGTATTCTCTGATGGTAGTTTGTATTTCTGTGGGGTCGGTGGTGATATCCCCTTTATCATTTTTAATTGCGTCGATTTGATTCTTCTCTCTTTTCTTCTTTATTAGTCTTGCTAGTGGTCTGTCAATTTTGTTGATCTTTTCAAAAAACCAACTCCTGGATTCATTGATTTTTTGGAGGGTTTTTTGTGTCTCTATCTCCTTCAGTTCTGCTCTGATCTTAGTTATTTCTAGCCTTCTGCTAGCTTTCGAATGTGTTTGCTCTTGCTTCTCTAGTTCTTTTAATTGCGATGTTAGAGTGTCAATTTTTGATCTTTCCTGCTTTCTCTTGTGGGCATTTAGTGCTATAAATTTCCCTCTACACACTGCTTTAAATGTGTCCCAGAGATTCTGGTATGTTGTACCTTTGTTCTCATTGGTTTCAAAGAACATCTTTATTTCTGCCTTCATTTCGTTATGTACCCAGTAGTCATTCAGGAGCAAGTTGTTCAGTTTCCATGTAGTTGAGCGGTTTTGATTGAGTTTCTTAGTCCTGAGTTCTAGTTTGATTGCACTGTGGTCTGAGAGACAGTTTGTTATAATTTCTGTTCTTGTACATTTACTGAGGAGTGCTTTACTTCCAATTATATGGTCAATTTTGGAGTAAGTACGATGTGGTGCTGAGAAGAATGTATATTCTGTTGATTTGGGGTGGAGAGTTCTATAGATGTCTATTAGGTCTGCTTGCTGCAGAGATGAGTTCAATTCCTGGATATCCTTGTTAACTTTCTGTCTCGTTGATCTGTCTAATGTTGACAGTGGAGTGTTGAAGTCTCCCATTATTATTGTATGGGAGTCTAAGTCTCTTTGTAAGTCTCTAAGGACTTGCTTTATGAATCTGGGTGCTCCTGTATTGGGTGCATATATATTTAGGATAGTTAGCTCTTCCTGTTGAATTGATCCCTTTACCATTATGTAATGGCTTTCTTTGTCTCTTTGATCTTTGATGGTTTAAAGTCTGTTTCATCAGAGACTAGTATTGCAACCCCTGCTTTTTTTTTGTTCTCCATTTGCTTGGTAGATCTTCCTCCATCCCTTTATTTTGAGCCTATGTATGTCTCTGCATGTGAGATGGGTCTCCTGAATATAGCAGACTGATGGGTCTTGACTCTTTATCCAGTTTGCCCATCTGTGTCTTTTAATTGGAGCATTTAGTCCATTTACATTTAAGGTTAATATTGTTATATGTGAACTTGATCCTGCCATTATGATATTAACTGGTTATTTTGCTTGTTAGTTGATGCAGTTTCTTCCTAGCCTTGATGGTCTTTACATTTTGGCATGTTTTTGCAATGGCTGGTACTGGTTGTTCCTTTCCATGTTTAGTGTTTCCTTCAGGGTCTCTTGTAAGGCAGGCCTGGTGGTGACAAAATCTCTAGGCATTTGCTTGTCTGTAAAGGATTTTATTTCTCCTTCACTTATGAAACTTAGTTTGGCTGGATATGAAATTCTGGGTTAAAATTCTTTTCTTTAAGAATGTTGAATATTGGCCCCCACTCTCTTCTGGCTTG
>NW_020261674.1:0-3330 GCF_003255815.1 Theropithecus gelada
AGTTCCTCACAAGATGGCCTTGTACCTTGGCAGAATCTAGTACTATACTACATGAATCTTGTAGAAATTCTAGTTTACTGTGATAAGCAGAGAGAATATAGCCTCAGCTTTAGATACTAGCATCAGTGAGAAGGAGTTCAGTGAGCTTGACTTCTTGACTCTACCAAGTTATTAGGTATAGGAGATAAGTTTTGGTGTGTCAATGGGAATCTCTATTTTTGTTTAGGTCCTACCAATTTGTGGGAAACCTCAAATAGGGATCAGTGAGTCACATCCAGCATAATGTCCTAATAATATTTTCAACAGTGTTTATAAAGACATATCATCCAATTCTAACTTCAAAATACTAGAGTAAAAAAACCCTTTTCGACCGGGCGCGGTGGCTCACGCCTGTCATCCCAGCACTCTGGAAGGCCAAGGTGGGTGAATCACGAGGTTAGGAGATCGAGATCATTCTGGCTAACAAGGTGAAATCCCGTCTCTACTAAAAATACAAAAAAATTAGCCGGGCGTGGTGGCGGGCGCCTGTAGTCCCAGCTACTCTGGAAGCTGAGGCAGGAGAATGGCGTGAACTCGGGAGGCGGAGCTTGCAGTGAGCCCAGATCGCGCCAGGGCACTCCAGCCTGGCGACAGAGCGAGACTCCATCTCAAAAAAATCAAACAAACAAACAACAAAAAAAGTCCTTTTCGTGACCAGTGAGCCTACACTAGGCAGCATATATTCACATTTTCATTGTAGCTAGATACTAATAAACAATAAGAACAATTAATCTTCTGCATTAAAAAGGTAGAATTGAGCAAGGCAAACTTGATAAACGTTTAACTTAAGAGGGATACATTAGCTTAAGATTTACCAGATAAGTACCTCTATATTAGAGAGTGACATATATCACACATATACGGACACTTTATTCACACATAGAATAACAGATAATAATAATTTAAAAATGTGGTTACCTACTTCAGAGAGCACATGTCTCTGGGTTTAGATAAATTAATTTCAATTAATTATCAAAGACAGTAATGGTAAAGACCACATTCTCTTAACTGCAATACAATGAAATAAAGAACACCATTATAGGCCGGGCGCGGGGGCTCAAGCCTGTAATCCCAGCACTTTGGGAGGCCGAGACGGGCGGATCACGAGGTGAGGAGATCGAGACCATCCTGGCTAACACGGTGAAACCCTGTCTCTACTAAAAAATACAAAAGAACTAGCTGGGCGAGGTGGCGGGCACCTGTAGTCCCAGCTACACAGGAGGCTGAGGGAGGAGAATGGCGTGAACCCGGGAGGCGAAGCTTGCAGTGAGCCGAGATCGCGCCACTGCACTCCAGCCTGGGCGACAGAAGGAGATTCCATCTCAAAAAAAAAAAAAAAAAAAGAAAAGAAAAAAGAAACTGATTAAATGGACAGATTTAAAAAGTAAATAAAAACATCTATCTAATTACTCAATAAATTCGGAAGTAATTCAAGTTACAATTGTAAAATATTCCAAATATGGTGTTGATTACATTAATATATAGTATATGAGAGGTAGGCATAGCTATACAAGAGATTCTTTTCCATACATGGTATTATCATATGCACCACCATGACAGAAAACAATGGGATTAGTTTTATTTTTTAACCTTTAAAAGGATAGATAATTTATGAAAAATACAAACCAAAATCTTTGTGTTTTTCTTATCTAAAAATGTATTTAAGAAGTAATGAATTGAATATGATCTTATTTTTACATGAAAGTTCAGTTAATAATACTCTTAGTTTAATATTAGTTTCGGTCTTTACATACTGAAACTGAAACTATCTTCGAAAGAGCCAATAAATTTTCATTTTCAAAAAAGATAGTAGAGATGTACTCAAGTGCAGCTGCACATTGAATTAGACTGTTGCAGTATTTCAATTTGCCTTATAATTTATTGTGTATGACAATCTAATGTTATAGAATAGAGATCACAAAGGAGGTAGAACAGTATATAAGAAATTCCAAAAAAAATTATAGCAGTAAGAAATTGGTTTGAGTAAAGCATCTCTGAGCTTGAGGATATGTTTATATATCTATATCTATGTATATACGTATATAGATATAGACATATGTGGGAGAGAGTATTTTAATGACTTATAATAAATAAATTATAATAAATGAATACCTTAAATCTTTCCATGTAACAATATAAGTAAGCAAAGGAAATTATTTACATTGTCAAAGAGAGGAGAACAAGGAAGAATTAAGGCAGTGAAGTTTGAATTATACTACCAAAAGTTATTCCCCCGGTTATACTATTTTGTATATTCAAAAAGTATAAATGAACGATATGAAAATTCTTATGAAAAATTTGTGCATTGGTGAGTGAATGGCTTTTATGACTTGTGACACCAAGGTATGAGAGAAACAGTGTATCTACCTACTAGTCTGGAAGAGTAGTACTGTGGTGTGCAATGCGCTAAGATGTTGTATGAAATTATGTTTACATTATACCCAGAGTCTTTCTGTAATAAAAACATTTACACAGGATGATTGCTTTACAGCATATCATGAGATTGGTACATTTTAAATTTGTCCATAAAAACTAACATTTTACTAATCATATTTTGATCATAAAATATGCTAAATAAACTACTTTGATCTGTCATTTAAGTATTCACTGAAGTTGAAAATGTTACATGACTAGGAATACAATAGAAAAAAGCTGGATAGAACTATTATCTATTTATTATCTCTCATAATCATACATATTCTGATTTGCCTAATAATATTTTAGTAAAAACTTGTATGATTCATGGCTTATCTTTATGTAGGTGTTCTGTCCTTTCTGAAGTTTTGGTGGCATAACAAACATTTGTGTTTTTTTGTGTGTTGTTTTCCATATATCCTGACACAGTATGCCATTTTCTGTTCTTAAAATTATGAGGGCTGAAAGTGACTTCAGCTTCATGTGATTATTTCAGGTAATCTCCTTTGTTCTCTATATTTAATGTATCCAGACAAACAAGTACATAGAGAGTTTCTCTCAATCCGTAGATGTGACACTAAGAACATCCATGTCACTAATACTGAAAGACCAGAAGGAATCACAGATCACTCACACTTGGTTTCTGCTTGTGATTCAGCCTGCAAAGCCAGCTCTGGAAATTCTAGTCCACAATAGTAAACAAATCTCGCCTATTTTTTTGGAGTTCAGGAATAATAATTGTCCATGTCACTTCATTTGAGAGTAATATATGCCCATTTGAGAGTAATATATGCTGTTATATAAAACCTAGTATTATAGATAGAGGCTACCTAACAAAGACATATGTGTGATTACCTTTACCTGCAAAATGGGAAA
>NW_020261675.1:0-889 GCF_003255815.1 Theropithecus gelada
GCTTTCCCCTCAAGAAGCCGTTCGGTAAGACAGTTCTTGTGGAATTGTCAAAGAGATATATGGAAGCCCATAGAGGGCTAAGGAGAAAAAGGAAATATCCTCAGATGAAATCTGGAAAGAAGGTGTCTGAGAAACTGCTCTGTGATGTGGGACTTCTACTCACAGAGTTACATCTGTATTTCGTGGAACTCTTTGCTATCCTTATTTCTGTGGAATCGGAGACCAGATATTTCGGATCCCTTTGAAGAGTATAGGGCCAATAGAAATATCCTCCGATAACAAAGAGAAAGAAGCTTTCTGAGAAACTTCTTTGTGTTCTGTGAAATCATCTCACAGAGTTACAGCTGTCTCCTCAAGAAGCCTTTCGATAAGACAGTTCTTGTGGGATTGGCAAAGTGATATTTGGAAGCCCTTAGAGGGCTATGTTGAAAAAGGAAATATCCTCAGATTTCATCTGAGGATACTTCGTTTTTCACCATAGCCCTCTACGGGCTTCCAAATATTACTTTGCCAATTCCACAAGAACTGTCTTAGCNTGTGAAATTATCTCACAGAGCTACAGCTGTCTCCTCAAGAAGCCTTTCGATAAGACAGTTCTTGTGGGATTGACAAAGTGATATATGGAAGCCGTTAGAGGGCTATGGTGAAAAGGGAAATATCCTCAGATGAAATCTGGAAAGAAGCTTTCTGAGAAACTGCTTAGTGTTCTGTTAATTCATCTCACAGAGTTACATCTGTATTTCGCGGATCTCTTTGGTAGCCTTATTTCTGTGGAATCTGAGAACAGATATTTCGGATTCCTTTGAAGACTATAGGGCCAAAGGAAATATCCTCCTCTTTGTTATCGGAGGATATTTCCTTTGGCCCTATAGTCTTCAAAGGAATCCGA
>NW_020261675.1:984-2697 GCF_003255815.1 Theropithecus gelada
AGTGTTCTGTTAATTCATCTCACAGAGTTACATCTGTATTTCGCGGATCTCTTTGGTAGCCTTATTTCTGTGGAATCTGAGAACAGATATTTCGGATTCCTTTGAAGACTATAGGGCCAAAGGAAATATCCTCCGATAACAAAGAGAAAGAAGCTTTCTGAGAAACTCCTTTGTGTTCTGTGAAATCACCTCACAGAGTTACAGCTTTCCCCGCAAGCAGCCTTTCGCTAACACAGTACTTGTGGAATTTGCAAAGTGATATTTGGAAGCCCTTAGAAGGCTATGGTGAAAAAGGAAATATCCTCAGATGAAATCTGGAAAGAAGCTGTCTCAGAAATTGCTCTGAGATGCGTGACTTGTACTCACAGAGTTACAACTGCATTTCGTGGATCTCTTTGCTAGCCTTATTTCTGTGGATTCCGAGAACAGATATTTCGGATCCTTTGAAGGGTATAGGGCCAATAGAAATATCCTCTGATAACAAAGAGAAACAAGCTTTCTGAGAAACTTCTTTGTGTTCTGTGAAATCATCTCACAGAGTTACAGCTTTCCCCTTAAGAAGCCTTTCGCTAAGACAGTTCTTGTGGGATTGGCAAAGTGATGTTTCGAAGCCCTAGAGGGCTATGGTTAAAAAGGAATTATCCTCAGATGGAATCTGGAAAGAAGCTTTCTGGAAACTGCTTAGTGTTCTGTTAATTCATCTCACCGAGTTACATCTGTATTTCGTGGATTTCTTTGCTAGCCTTATTTCTGTTGGATCTGAGAGCAGATATTTCGGATCCCGTTGAAGACTATAGGGTCAAAGGAAATATCCTCTGATAACTAAGAGAAAGAAGCTTTCTGAGAAACTTCTTCGTGTTCTGTGAAATCATCTCACAGACTTACAACTTTCCCCACAAGAAGCCTTTCGCTAAGACAGTTCTTGTGGAATTTGCAAAGCGATATTTTGAAGCCCATAAAGGGCTATGGTGAAAAAGGAAATATCCTCAGATGAAATCTGGAAAGAAGCTTTCTGAGAAACTGTTCTGTGATGTGTGAATTCTACTCTCAGAGTTACATCTGTATTTCGTGGATCTATTTACTAGCCTTTTTTCTGTGGAATCTGAGACCACCTATTTAGGATCCCTTTGAAGAGTATAGGGCCAATAGAAATATCCTCCGATAAAAAAGAGAAAGAAGCTCTCTGAGAAACTTCTTTGTGTTCTATGAAATCATCTCACAGACTGACAGCTTTCCCCTCAAGAAGCCTTCGCTAAGACAGTTCTTGTGGAATTGGCAAAGTGATATTTGGAAGCCCTTGAGGGCTAGGGCGAAAAAGGCAATATCCTCAGATGAAATCTGAAAAGAAGCTTTCTGAGAAAGTGCTCTGTGATGTGTGACTTCCACTCACAGAATAATATCTGTATTTCGTGGATCACTTTGCTAGCCTTATTTCTGTGGAATCTGACAACGGATATTTCGGATCCCTTTGAAGACTATAGGGCCAAAGGATATATCCTCCTATGACAAAGAGAAAGAAGCTTTCTGAGAACCTACTTTGTGTACTGTCAAATCATCTCACAGAGTTACAGCATTCCCCTCAAGAAGCCTTTCGCTAAGACAGTTCTTGTGGAATTGGCAAAGTGATATTTGGAAGCCCTAGGAGGGCTATGGTGAAAAAGGAAATATCCTCAGATGAAATCTGGAAAGAAGTTTTCTGAGAAACTGCTTAGT
>NW_020261675.1:2796-3331 GCF_003255815.1 Theropithecus gelada
TTATTTCTGTGGAATCTGACAACAGATATTTCGTATCCCTTTGAAGACAATAGGGCCAAAGGATATATCCTCCGATAACAAAGAGAAAGAAACTTTCTGAGAAACTTCTTTGTGTTCTGTGAAATCATCTCACAGAGTTACAGCTTTCCCCTCAAGAAGCCATTCGCTAAGACAGGTCTTGTGGAATTGGCAAAGTGATATTTTGAAGCCCATAGAGGGCTATGGGGAAAAAGGAATTATCCTCAGAAGAAATCTGGAAAGAAGTTTTCTGAGAAACTGCTTAGTGTTCTGTTAATTCATCTCACAGAGTTACATCTGTGTTTCGTGGATCTCTTTGTTATCCTTGTTTCTGTGGAATCTGACAACAGGTATTTCAGATCTGTTTCTTTGAAGAATATAAGGCCAAAGGAAGTATCCTCAAATAACAAAGAGAAAGAAGCTTTCTGAGAAACTTCTTTGTGTTCTGTGAAATCATCTCACAGAATTACAGATTTCCCCTTAAGAAGCCTTTCGCTAAGACAGTTCTTGTGGAATT
>NW_020261676.1:0-3329 GCF_003255815.1 Theropithecus gelada
TGCCTGTTCACTCTGATGGTAGTTTCTTTTGCTGTGCAGAAGCTCTTAGTTTAATTAGACCCCATTTGTCAATTTTGGCTTTTGTTGCCATTGCTTTTGGTGTTTTAGACATGAAGTCCTTGCCCATGCCTATGTCCTGAATGGTATTCCCTAGGTGTTCTTCTAGGGTTTTTATGGTATTAGGTCTAACATTTAAGTCTCTAATCCATCTTGAATTAATTTTCGTATAAAGAGTAAGGAAAGGATCCAGATTCAGCTTTCTACTTACGGCTAGTCAATTTTCCCAGCACCATTTATTAAATAGGGAATCCTTTCCCCATTTCTTGTTTTTCTCGGGTTTGTCAAAGATCAGATGGCTGTAGATGTGTGGTATTATTTCTGAGGACTCTGTTCTGTTCCATTGGTCTATATTTCTCTTTTGGTACCAGTACCATGCTGGTTTGGTTACTGTAGCCTTGTAGTATAGTTTGAAGTCAGGTAGCATGATCCCTCCAGCTTTGTTCTTTTGACTTAGGATTGTCTTGGCAATGCGGGCTCTTTATTGGTTCCATATGAACTTTACAGCAGTTTTTTCCAATTCCGTGAAGAAAGTCATTGGTAGTTTGATGGGGATGGCATTGAATCTATAAATTACCTTGGGCATTATGGCCTTTTTCACGATATTAATTCTTCCTATCCATGAGCATGGTATGTTCTTCCATTTGTTTGTGTCCTCTTTTATTTCACTGAGCAGTAGTTTTGTAGTTCTACTTGAAGAGGTCCTTGTAAGTTGGATTCCTAGATATTTTATTCTCTTTGAAGCAATTGTGAATGGAAGTTCATTCCTGATTTGGCTTTCTGTTTGTCTGTTACTGGTGTATAGGAATGCTTGTGATTTTTGCACATTAATTTTGTATCCTGAGACTTTGCTGAAGTTTTTTATCAGCTTAAGGAGATTTTGGGCTGAGATGATGGGGTTTTCTAAATATACAATCATGTCATCTGCAAAGAGGGACAATTTGACTTCTTCTTTTCCTAACTGAATACCCTTGATTTCTTTCTCTTGCCTGATTGCCCTAGCCAGAACTTCCACCACTGTGTTGAATAGGAATGGTGAGAGAGGGCATCCCTGTCTCGTGCCAGTTTTCAAAGGGAATGCTTCCAGTTTTTGCCCATTCAGTATGATATTGGCTGTGGGTTTGTCATAAATAGCTCTTATGATTTTGAGATACGTTCCATCAGTACCGAATTTATTGAGAGTTTTTAGCATGAAGGGCTGTTGAATTTTGTCAAAGGCCTTTTCTGCATCTATTGAGATAATCATGTGGTTTTTGTTTTTGGTTCTGTTTATATGCTGGATTACGTTTATTGATTTGTGTATGTTGAACCAGCCTTGCATCCCAGGGATGAAGCCCACTTGATCATGATGGATAAGCTTTTTGATGTGCTGCTGGATCCAGTTTGCCAGTATTTTATTGAGGATTTTTACATCGATGTTCATCAGGGATATTGGTCTAAAATTCTCTTTTTATGTTGCGTCTCTGCCATGCTTTCATATCAGGATGATGTTGGCCTTGTAAAATGAGTTAGGGAAGATTCCCTCTTTTTCTATTGATTGGAATAGTTTCAGAAGGAATGGTACCAGTTCCTCCTTGTACCTCTGGTAGAATTCAGGTGTGAATCCGTCTGGTCCTGGACTTTTTTTGCTTGGTAGGCTATTAATTATTGCCTCAATTTCAGAGCCTGCTATTGGTCTATTGAGGAATTCCACTTCTTCCTGGTTTAGTCTTGGGAGAGTATAAGTGTCCAGGAAATTATCCATTTCTTCTAGATTTTCTAGTTTATTTGCATAGAGGTGTTTATAGCATTCTCTGATGGTAGTTTGTATTTCTGTGGGGTTGGTGGTGATATCCCCTTTATCATTTTTTATTGCGTCTATTAGATTCTTTTCTCTTTTATTCTTTATTAGTCTTGCTAGCGGTCTATCAATTTTGTTGATATTTTCAAAAAAATAACAGCTCCTGGATTCACTGATTTTTCGAAAGGACTTTTGTGTCTCTATCTCCTTCAGTTCTGCTCTGATCTTAGTTATTTCTTGCCTTCTGCTAGCTTTTGAATGTGTTTGCTCTTGCTTCTCTAGTTCTTTTAATTGTGATGCTAGGGTGTCAGTTTTAGATCTTTCCTGCTCTCTCTTGTGGGCCTTTAGTGCTATAAATTTCCCTCTACACACTGCTTTAAATGTGTCCCAGAGAGTCTAGTATATTGTGTCTTAGTTCTCATTGGTTTCAAAGAACATCTTTATCTCTGCCTTCATTTTGTTATGCACCCAGTAGTCATTCAGGAGCAGGTCGTTCAGTTTCCATGTAGTTGAGTGGTTTTGAGTGAGTTTCTTAATCCTGAGTTCTAGTTTGATTGCACTGTGGTCTGAGAGACAGTTTGTTATAATTTCTCTTCTTGTACATTTGCTGAGGAGTGCTTTACTTCCAACTATGTGGTCAATTTTGGAATAAGTGTGATGTGGTGCTGAGAAGAATGTATATTCTGTTGATTTGGGGTGGAGAGTTCTGTAGATGTCTATTACGGCTGCTTGATGCAGAGCTGAGTTCAATTCCTGGATATTATTGTTAACTTTCTGTCTCATTGATCTGTCTAATATTGACAGTGGGGTGTTAAAATCTCCCATTATTATGGTGTGGGAGTCTAAGTCTCTTTGTAGGTCTCTAAGGACTTGCTTTATGAATCTGGGTGCTCCTGTATTGGGTGTATATATATTTAGAATAGTTAGCTCTTCTTGTTGAATTGATCCCTTTACCATTATGTAATGGCCTTCTTTGTCTCTTTTGATCTTTGATGGTTTAAAGTCTGTTTTATCAGAGACTAGTATTGCAACCCCCCTGCTTTGTTTTGTTCTCCATTTGCTTGGTAGATCTTCCTCCATCCCTTTATTTTGAGCCTATGTGTGTCTCTGCACATGAGATGGGTCTCTTGAATACAGCAAACTGATGGGTCTTGACTCTTTATCCAATTTGCCAGTCTGTGTCTTTTAATTGGAGCATTTAGCCCATTTACATTTAAGGTTAGTATTGTTATGTGTGAATTTGATCCTGTCATTATGATATTAGCTGGTTATTTTGCTTGTTAGTTGATGTAGTGTCTTCCTAGCATCAATGATCTTTACAATTTGGCATGTTCTTGCAGTGGCTGGTACTGGTTGTTCCTTTTAGTGCTTCCTTCAGGAGCTCTTGTAAGGCAGGTCTGGTGGTGACAGAATCTCTCAGCATATTTTTGTTGGTAAAGGATTTTATTTCTCCTTCACTTATGAAACTTAGTTTGGCTGGATATGAAATTCT
>NW_020261677.1:0-942 GCF_003255815.1 Theropithecus gelada
AAAAAAAAAAAAAAACAAAAAAAAAAACAAAGCCCCAAGGGGAACCTTTGTGCAGGTTTTTTTTTTTTTTTTTGAGATGGAGTTTTGCTGTTGTTGCTCAGGCTGGAGTGCAATGGTGCGATCTTGGCTCACTCCAACCTCTGCCTCCTGGGTTCAAGCAATTATCCTGCCTCAGCCTCCTGAGTAGCTGGGATTGCAGGCACCTGCCACCACACCCAGCTAATTTTATTTTTAGTAGAGACAGGGTTTCACTATGTTGGCCAGGCTGGTCTCGAACTCTTGACCTCAGGTGATCCACCCGCCTCAGCCTCCCAAAGTGCTGGGATTACAGGCGTGACCCACTACGCCTGGCCCCTTGTGCAGATTTCTAAAGCTCTTCTCTGCATAGCACCCTCCTAATATATTGCCCTCCAAATTCTAGTCTCTTGGCCTCCTCAAACCTTGATTTTTGTCTCTTCAATGCAGTAAGACCTTTGGGTTCTTTTTGAGTCCCACCTCCCTGTGCCACAGCCTAGAAACTGATTCCAGGCAGAACGCTGTTGCAATCATTGGGCTCACTGCATATGCTTCCTTTCTTCTTTTTTTTTCTTTTTTCTTTTTTTTTTTTTCTTTTTTTTTTTTTTTGCTTCCTTTCTTCTTGAAATCATAGTCCAGTGCTGCCTGTTGTCCCATGTTTGAAATCATTCCATATATTTTGTCCATGTTCTATTTGCTTATTGTAAAAAGATAAGTCTGGATCCTGTTACTCTCTCATGACCAGTAATGGAGGTTTGCCATTTTAATCATAATACATTTCATTTATTTACTACATTTAACAAACATTTATGGAATACCTACCGTGAAGAGCTCAGAAATAGAGAAAAATGATTCACAGACTAATGCTTATACAATTAAAAAGTTACAATATTGTGGTAGCTTTTTTTTTTTTTTTTTTTTTTTTTT
>NW_020261677.1:1041-9152 GCF_003255815.1 Theropithecus gelada
TTTTTTTTTTTTTTTTTTTTTTGAGACGGAGTCTCGCTCTGCCGCCCAAGCTGGAGTGCAGTGGCCGGATCTCAGCTCACTGCAAGCTCCGCCTCCCAGGTTCCCGCCATTCTCCTGCCTCAGCCTCCCGAGTAGCTGGGACTACAGGCGCCCACCACCGCGCCCGGCTAGTTTTTTTGTATTTTTAAGTAGAGACGGGGTTTCACCGTGTTAGCCAGGATGGTCTCGATCTCCTGACCTCGTGATCCGCCCGTCTCGGCCTCCCAAAGTGCTGGGATTACAGGCTTGAGCCACCGCGCCCGGCCTGTGGTAGCTTTTAAGTATGACCCCAAAATTCTTTGACATTCTTTCCACGAAGAGGTAAATTTTATTTCCTCTTCCCTTAAGTGTACATGTGTGACTGCCTGTCCAAAAGAATATGGCTGAAATGATGCTGTGCTTATTTCCTAGCCCAGGTCTTAAGAAACTGGCAGTTTCCTGGCTCTTGCAATACTCAGTCGTATGCCCATCCAACACACTGAGAGGAACCAAGCAGATACATAGGAGCTCCCATGTTGTTGTTCTGGTTGGTAACCCCAGTGACTCAGCCAACTGCTAGGACCAACTGCCAGACATGTAACTGAGCAAACTTTGAAATGACTGTAGCCCTGGCTGTAGTCATTCCAGCCTCTGAGCTACCCCTGCTGAGACTGTGTGGTCCCGGCTAAGTTCTAACCAAATTTCTGTTTGTAAGCAAAATAAATTATTGTTGTTGCCCTAAGATACTAAATTTTTCAATTTGCATTTTTTTTTTTTTTTTTTTTTTTTTGAGATGGAGTTTCGCTCGTTGCCCAGGCTGGAGTGCAATGGTGTGATCTTGGCTCATTGCAACCTCCACCTCCTGTGTTCAAGTGATTCTCCTGCCTCAGCCTCCCGAGTAGCTGATGTGCCACCATGCCCAGCTAATTTTGTATTTTTAGTAGAGACAGGTTTTCTCCATGTTGGTCAGGCTGGTTTTGAACTCCCGACCTCAGGTGATCTGCTCACCTCAGCCTCCCAAAGTGCTGGGATTACAGACGTGAGCCATTGTGCCCGGTTGTAATAGACACCTGTAACACATATTATATCGTTAAGTGCTATAATAGAGGTAGTCAATTAACAATTGAATTAACAAATATTTATTATGTGCCTATTACTAGTCAGGTACTGAGTCAGGAAAGGCTTTTAAGAAGCAAAATCTAGGCCGGGCGCGGTGGCTCAAGCTTGTAATCCCAGCACTTTGGGAGGCCGAGACGGGCGGATCACAAGGTCGGGAGATCGAGACCACCCTGGCTAACACGGTGAAACCCCGTCTCTACTAAAAAATACAAAAAACTAGCCGGGCGAGGTGGCGGGCTCCTGTAGTCCCAGCTACTCCCGAGGCTGAGGCAGGAGAATGGCGTAAACCCGGGAGGCGGAGCTTGCAGTGAGCTGAGATCCGGCCACAGCACTCCAGCCTGGGCGACAGAGCCAGACTCCGTCTCAAAAAAAAAAAAAAAAAAAGAAGCAAAATCTAAGTGGAAGTTTACAGGAGATCTAGGACCTAAACAGAGTAAGAGCAGGAAAAGCAGAAATAGTTGTTTGTTTGAAGATATAAAAAGCATGGCGTGAATGCCAGTAGTTCAGAAAGGCTAACATAGAGGCTAAGGAGAACAAAACTGTGAAGAGATGAGTTACTGAAAGGCCAGTTCATTAAGGAGCTAATGCTAAAGAATGGGGGTTTAATCCTGAAGGTAAGGCTACTCTGCACACTTGTAATCATGCAATTAATTTAATTTTTTATTTAATGGCTATCTTCCCCATAGGCTGTACTCCAAAAAGGCTAAATCACACAAAGCTTTTATCCCTGTAATTCCAGCATCTAAAATGTTACCTGGCACATATGGGAGTTAATATTTACTAATGACTCAGTAACTGAAGAAACCCTGTAAGAATTTTAAGGAAATGATATATAATCAGCTTTGTGTATTAGAAAAATAATTCTGGCAGTAGTACAGAGAATGGTTTAGAGGTAATAGCTGTATTAGCCAGCTCGGGCTGCCATAACAAAATACCAGAGTGAGTGACTTATACAACAGAAATTAATTTTCTTGCCGTTCTAAAGGTTGGAAGTCTGAGATCAGGGTATCAGCATGGTTGGGTTCTGGTGAGGGCTCTCTTACTGGCCTGCAGACAGCTGCCTTCTCGCCCTATCCTCACGTGGCAGAGAGAGGGAGAGACCGTAAGCAATCCAGTGTCCTTCTTATAAGGGCACTAATCCCATTAGCAAGGCCCCAGTCTTATGCCCTCATCTAACTCTAATTATCTCCCAAAAATTCTGTCTCCAAATACCATCACACTGGGGGTAAGGGCTTCAACATTTGTATTTTTGAGGATACAATTCAGTCCACAGCTGTAGGAAAGGAGAAAAGACAGCAGGAGGTAAATGTAATAACTTGCCTAAGAGATGAGGGTATAAACCAAACTAGTGACAATGCAGTGGAAGAGGAAAGACTGAGAAATAGTAATCATTCCTACTTGAACTGGAATTATTAAACTGTTAAAAACCTTCCTAGGATATTCCTTTTCCTGAACTTTAAAATTATAGACTTTTCCCTGTAGTAACTCTATTTGCATATCAGTTTTTTTTTTTTTGAGACAGAGTCTCTCTCTGTCACCTAGGCTGGAGTAAAGTGGCCTTATCTCAGCTCACTGCAACCTCCATCCCCCAGGTTCAAGCGATTCTCCTGCCTCAGCCTCCTGAGTAGTTGGGATTACAGGTGACCATTACCATGCCCAGTTAAGTTTTTGTATTTTTAGTAGAAACTGGGTTTTGCCATGTTGGCCAGGCTGGTCTTGAACTCCTGACCTCAGATGATCCACTTGCCTCAGTCTCCCAAAATGCTAGGATTACAGGTGTGAGCCACCACACTCAGCCAGTATTTTTGTTTTTAATGTAGATGAATTTTCAAAATCAAACTGAGATAAAGGGATATAACATTTGACAAACAACCACATAATTTATTAAACATACAACATTACAGAAACATTTTAATGTGATATTGATACGTAGTCTTCAAAATGTTTTAAAAACTATGGTAATACTAAAAGTGAAACTCTATAGAGTTTCAGTATTTTAAAGTGATAATAAGGGACATTAACCACAAAATACAAAGCATTTCACTTTTTATGTTTGGCTTTTATGTTAAATATTGAAAGTTTTATATTTTAAAAAGGTTTATTATTTATATAGCACATTAATCATCAAGACCCCCCTGCCCCATAGCTAAAGTCATTCTAGGTCAGAATACATGGATACTGCTCTCAATACTAGTATGTATTATTCCCAGTGCACACGTATTGATAATCAAGGCTTGAACAGTTTGTGCCCTGGCTTATTGCTGGCAACGGAGTAATTCAGTCCGGAGTACAGAGCACGTCCAAACGCATTTTCATCAATATCTGGCTCTGATACAGCCAGTCTGAGCCACCAATATCTGGCTCAGGGACTTACGATAATGGCCGAAGACACTGCTCAGGATCTTAAGGTAAACAAGTTGTCACCTAATTCTGTCAGCCCAGCAATCAAAGCACATTTTTGAGAGGGAATGTTCTGACTTCCGTATCAGTCGTGATATTTCCAAATAATTCTATACTTGTCATAATGAAACACAAGCACGCTTTTGGTATTGGCCCCTCAAAATATTAAGAAACTGGTGATACCAACATATCATTTTTTACATTGTTGTGTTTTAACATTTTTTCTGCTTTTGAAAGAAATACATGCTCATCATTAAAATATTTTGAATAATAAAATGCACAAAGAACATTGTCTAGAATCTTGCCACTCAGAGATAATCATGTCATAATATTCTTATGTATTTCCTTTCAGACTTTTAAAATTGTGGGCATTTGTAATTTTCTAAGGTTTGTAACTTCCTTCTGAAAACTTAGGTATTCAGATGTCTATGGAAATAGGAATCTGTATTATGCACCTTAAATGGCTGTGTAGTTTTCACATCTTGTGTACTGTGATTTAATTGACCAATATTAATTACAATGATCAGTAACACTTATTTAGTGCTTACTCTATGCCAGGCACTGTAATAAGCGTTTTGTTTGTACTAATTCATTTGATCCTCACTACCCTATTATTCTTGTTTCTTACAGATGAAGAAACTGAGACACCAAGAGGTGAAGCAATTAGTCCAATCACTTAATGTGAGACATTTTAGTGGTTGGCAGTGCTTTGATCCTTTAGACAATGTTGCCATGTATACCTTTGCTCATGTTTTAAAATAATGTCTTTAGGATTAATTTGCCGAAATGGAATTGCTGGGTCCTAAGGTTTTAAAAATTTGTTACATGCTTCCAAATATTTCCTTTGGGAAGATGACAGTATTTACAGTTCATCCAACAGTATGTGAGTGTCTCATTCCTCACATCCCTGATTCTTTGCAATTTTCTTTTTTTTTTTTTTTTTTGAGACGGAGTTTCGCTCCCGGGTTCAAGCGATTCCCAGCCTCAGCCTCCCGAGTAGCTGGGATTACAAACGCGCACCACCACGCCCGGCTAATTTTTTGTATTTTTAGTAGAGACGGGGTTTCACCATGGCCAGGCTGGTCTTGAACTCCTGACCTCTGGTGATCCGCCCGCCTCGGCCACCCAGAGTGCTGGGATTACAGGCGTGAGCCACCGCGCCTGGCCGATCCTTTGTAATTTTTACCTAAATGACAAAACATTATGTAACTGCTACTTTAATTTGAACATTTCACTTTTAGAGGTGGGACTTCATTTTTAATGAATTTTTGTAAGCACTCTTTGTTTACTATATATTAATCCTGTGTTGACATGTCAGTATTAGTTTCCATGCTACATTTGGAGGTGCCGTAATTTGGGGGATAATTTCCATAATTTCAATTTACGTACAAGATGAGCTTACTAAGTTTGTTCCAAGTGGTATGCAAAATCTCTAGTAGATCCTCCTTAAAACTTCTCCATGACACAGAGAATAATTTTTATTGGTTAATTAAACTCAAAAGTAAAATAATTAAATCAACATTTTGGGTTGCTAGGAATCACTCACTGATCAACTTCTAGCTGCAGTTTTTTTGTTTTCTTTTTTTGCTCAGTCTAGGGAGGCTATCTTGGGCTGTGAAAGACATGTCACCAACCATCACAGCTGCTGAGTGACTGCACGGTTAGTCAGTAGGTGCCAACGCCCTACTAGCAGAGCTGTCTGCAGATTCCGAAGCCCGGCGTTCAGGGACTCCCGGGAAGGAGTCAGCGTTACCTCAACCTCTCCGAGGGAGCCTCGCGCCCTGAACACTCCCCTCTTGGGATTCAGGCCAATCCGTTCAGCTCCCATGATTTCATCCGAGCAAATTTGTCACCTCACGCAGCGAATTAAACTGTTTACCTAGAAGATGATCCAAAGGAATTTGCATTTCCTTCCAGAGGGAATACAAGGTTATGATAACCGAGAGACCGAGAGGAAAAAAGGGGCACGCCTCTACCCAAACTCAACCTGCTTTCTTTCTCCAGGGTCTCCCAGTCACTCCGGGGGTTGTTAGTAGGCTTCAGCACGCCTGAAGGACCCTGTCTTCCGGAGACTCCTAGCTAAGGGAAAAGCAGGAAACACAAGAACTAATCCCACTCTTCTGTGTGACTAATTAAAAGAGGAGTCAGGCAGAGGGGACTACCTGTTCAGCCTTTACTGATGGGGCAGGCTCGGGGCACCTTTGGGACAGGCAGTGCCGAGGTCGCCCAGATTCCCGACAAGCTCCGCGCTGGGGCTTTCTCGGCTCAGTGCTGTTGCCGCCGCCACCGCCGCTGCTGCGGTGGTTGCTGGGGTTGGGTGAGAGGGAGGAGCTGTCGCGGACCCTGTAGAGTCAGTCTCTGTTGCTGTTTTTGCCTGAGGAGTCTTCCTTCCTACGTCGAGCCCTGACTCCCGTGCTGTCGAGGGGGGAGTCCCCGCGGACACCTCGGCACGCAGTGGAGATGCCTCTCTTTGCCACCAATCCCTTCGATCAGGATGTTGGTAAGTGTTTTTGCTGCTCCCTGCCCATTCCTCACCGGACTGCACGCTCACTCTGCCAGCCCCTTCCTGCATTCAGGACCCTCGGACCAGGGCCGAGGAAGAGCTCGCTCTTCCCGTTTCCTGAGGTTCCCTCCTTCAGAGCTGGGAGGAGGTTGAGGACTTGGCGCATCCTCTTTGAAAGAAATGGGACTCATCCTGTGAAATGGGCCTTGAGCTAGGACTGTAGGTTGCCAAAGAACTGCTGAAGGGGTTGGTGTAAAGGGCCTGGGAGGAGCAGCTGGTGTAGCATCTGGTGCAGGGACTGTGCTTCTGGACGAACAGCGAAGGGCTTAAGGCGTATGTCGGCTAGATTAGGATGGTAAACCCTATACCAAAAGTGCTTGCCTAGACAAATAAATGTTCAGCGTCTGGAACTGGCAGAATGTTTTAGGTAAGGTTCCTTAGAGGATTTTAAAATCTTTTTGCAACGGTAACTGAAGGAGGGAGCTCTGGTTAAGGTTAGACTCAAAAATGTTGGGAGCGATGAAGATGAAATACTTGGCAATAGCTGAAACCGAATTGAGGACCTGCGCCTTTGGGATGTCTCTCTTAGGCTAGGTCTCTGCCCTTAAAAAAGTGTAAAGAAGTGTGGAAGAAGTTGTTGAATCTGGAAAGAGTTTGAAGTGCTACATTTTTGTTGTTTTCTGAATCACTGGTTTTAGGTACTGATTATGTCAGTTCAATAGGTTTGCTTTTTGTTTATTTTTTATTTTATTTTATTTTTTTCCGGCTTGAAGATAATAATTATGGGAATTTGAGTTTCCGGGGAGAGAATTTTGGTTTAATATGAACGCACGGAGGAACTACCTTGGCACACAAGTGCGGAATGAAAGCAAGCCAAATACCATTTCCAAATCCCTATGGCAGAATGTAATGATTACTGTGAATAAGGACAACCTTATGAAGTTAATTTATACGTCTGTGTGTATTTTAATTATGAAAGATGGATGTTGAATTTTGCTTTTTTAACTCTTCCTTAGAGCATGTCACTGAAACTTGGAGGTTTATATAAGACTAGAAAAAAGGTTCATCCTTACCTCTGCCACTTCTCAGCTCACAGTGAAATCATAGGCAAGTTACATTCTTTGAGTTCCAGTGTTCTTGTCTTTAAAGAGGGGAAAATACATCATTCCATTCTGCGGTTAAATGATATGTGTAGAGGGCCTGCTACAGTACCTTTATGTGATAGGCACTTACTAGATGCTACCTTTTCTGTTCCAGCTTAAATGAGTGTCCTGAATCTTAGCAGTGGACAGAACCTTGGAGATCACCGATTATACTTAATGAATTGGAAAATTGCATTTAATTTAATAAGCAGTTAGCACACACTACAGGACACAGTGGCTCAGTGACATAAGAGATACGGTGATGAGCAAGGCCTAGTTGCTGCTCTCAAGCAGTTTTACATCTCACTACATGACTCTCTAGGGGAAGTACTTAAAACAGCTTTTTAGTACTTGTTTCTTCTGTTTACAGTACCTTTGTCTAGTTTTCTTGGTCCTGTATAATTTAGCTAGCAACTACCCAATCACCTTTGTATTCTACTGACTTTGTGAACACGTATTTGCATTGGATTCAGGTAAATTTCTTAATGTCAAACCTGTTCCTAGTACCTGTACCACCCAGTTCAAACACAGGCACCTTCTTGCTTTTATGCTTTTGCCCTGTGCTTACGCTTTCTTTTCTCTTTCAACATATCCTTATGTGTTAAGGCCAACTCAGAATCCAACTTGTTATACCTGAATCATTTCCTGATTGCTGTAGCAAAGGGTTTCTCAGTAGCAACGTTATTGACAGTTTGGACCAGATAAATATCTTTTTTTTTTTTTTTTTTTGAGACGGAGTCTCGCGCTGTGTCACCCAGGCTGGAGTGCAGTGGCGCGATCTCGGCTCACTGCAAGCTCCGCCTCCCAGGTTCAGGCCATTCTCCTGCCTCAGCCTCCGAGTAGCTGGGACTACAGGCGCCCGCCACCACGCCCGGCTAGTTTTTTGTATTTTTAGTAGAGACGGGGTTTCACCATGTTAGCCAGGATGG
>NW_020261678.1:0-3329 GCF_003255815.1 Theropithecus gelada
AAGCATCCTAGCACTGTGTCCCATGCATGCACAGTCCCAGCCTTTTGGATTGCAGTGAGACACGGGGTCCCCATGAGCATGAGGGCGGCTGAGGCTTCCACAGAAGCTGGGCTGGGTGGGGACTCCGGGCACTCCTCATTCTCATGGCAGGGAGCTTACCAGACTCTTTGAAATTAAAGAAGTCCAAAGTCAGGTAGGCAAGGATTTCTGTTTTTCTCAATATTAGAGTCATGGTAACATGTATCTAAAGCTTATTTATTTGAAATTGCTTTTCAAGCCAGGCATGGTGGCTCATGTCTGTGATCCCAGCACTTTGGGAGGCTGAGGCAGGAGCACCATTTGAGCTCAGAAGTTCGAGACCAGCCTGGGCAACATAGTGAGACCTCGTCTCTACTAAAAATAATTAGCTAGGTATGGTGGCGCACACCTGTAGTCCCAGCTACTCAGGAGGCTGATGAAGGAGGATCTAATGAGCCCAGGAGATCAAGGATGCAGTCAGCTATAGTTATGCCACTGCATTCCAGCCTGGGCAACACAGTAAGATTCTGTCTCAAAAAATAAAAATTTTTTTTAAGAACTTTATTTATATATATATATATGTGTGTGTGTGTACATGTGTGTGTATGTGTATATATATGTGTATATATATGTGTGTGTGTATATATATATTTTGAGATGGAGTCTCATTCTATCACCCAGGCTACATTACAGTGGTGCGATCTCAGCTTACTGCAACCTCTGCCTCCCAAGTTCAAGCAATTCTCCTCCCTCAGCCTCCAAAGTAGCTGGGATTATAGGCACCCGCCATCGTCCAGTGGGTAATTTCTGTATTTTTAGTAGAGATGGGCTTTCGCCATGTTGGACAGGCTGGTCTCAAACTCCTCACCTCAGGTGATCTGGCCTCCGAAACGGCTGGGATGACAGGTGTGAGCCACCGTGCCCGGCCTCTATATGTATATATTTTCTAAATTCCAAATTTGTCTAGCAAGCTAGGGAATGCAGCAAAAGAAAGGTGTCTGGAGCCCCATTTGTTCCAATACAATAAACATGGAAAGGACACACATTTCAGCTAACACTGATTGAAGACGCCTCATGTTTGAGGCAGGATATAGGGGCAATGGGGTCCCTACCTAACGTTGTGCAAAGAAACACAACTCCCATCCTCAAAAAGGCTGGCACCGTGATGGGGTAAATTCTATTCGAAATGCCTCGTGGATGAATCTGTCATTTCCCTTATGAGCACAGTGCCACGTCCACCCTGCTGCTTGTCTTACAAATGGACCATTTGGGATCTAGTCCGAGCCTAAAGAAGTAAGGAGGCCAGGCGCGGTGTCTCACGCCTGTAACCCCAGCACTTTGGGAGGCCAAGACGGGCGGATCACGAGGTCAGGAGATTGAGACCATCCTGGCTAACACGGTGAAACCCCGTCTCTACTAAAAAATACAAAAAACTAGCCGGGCGAGGTGGCGGGCGCCTGTGGTCCCAGCTACTCGGGAGGCTGAGGCAGGAGAATGGCGGGAACCCGGGAGGCGGAGCTTGCAGTGAGCTGAGATCCGGCCACTGCACTCCAGCCTGGGTGACAGAGCGAGACTCCGTCTCAAAAAAGTTACAAACTTTTAAACATCAAACCTGTTGTATAGCTCATAGTGACCCTCGTATTAAGCTGTGGTAAGTTCCAAGTTGTATTTCATTGTCATTTTCTAAAAACTAGGTGAACAGATGAAAAACAGAATTCAGTTTTAAAACAAGATATTAAGATAATGTTACTGGTTGAAGGTGTCCAGGTTCTTGGAGCCTTGAACTGAGAATGGGACACAACGCAAAAACGGAGCAAGGAAAGAATGAAGCAGCAAAAGCAGAGACTGACGGAAAATGAAAGCACGCTCCACAGGGTGGGAGCCCCTGAGCACAGGGAGCTCGTTACTGAAGTCTCTGGGGTTTGAATCCCCTCTAGAGGTGTCCATTGGTTACTTGGTGTGCACCCTATGTAAATGAAGAGGAGGAAGTAAAATTACAAAGTCATGTGCTCGGTGTACGCCCTGTGTAAATGGACAGGATATTTCCTGTCATAGCCCAAGAGTTTCCATTTTAGTTCTCTGAAGTCAGGGTGAATCGGCCTTATGTTCCTGCCTCCAGACCCTTTTCTCCGGCCTCCCTGGAATGGATGGCAGGACATGGAAAAATGTTTTGTCCAAATGACATGCCACAGGGCACTGGAAGCTGAGGACAAGAGGGAACCAGTTGGTGCCACTGAGGAACGCTCACCCGCGTCTCCACACCGCACAGAACAAAGTGAGTGGCCTTGTCCTGAACCCTCTGAAGTGAGTGTCTCGCCTCAGCGCTTTCATGAAACCCTTTTTTGGAAAGGCTCCTTCTCTCTCCTTTTGCAGCCATAAGGCAGCAGGGATTGCCCCCCTCACACTGAAGTTCTTCTAAAAAAAAAAAAAGAGAATAAAATAATAGAATTAATGTAATGAATAATAAAATAATGAAAATGAAACTTTTTTTTACAAAAGCAGCTCTGGAATTTCATGTATTGGCATTAAAAGCAGATAATGGGCCTATAGGCCTGGCGGGGCGGCTCACGCCTGTAATCCCAGCACTTTGGGAGACCGAGGAGGGTGGATCACAAGGTCAGGAGATCGAGACCATCCTGGCTAACACGGTGAAACCCCCATCTCTGCTAAAATACAAAAAATTAGCCGGGCATGGTGGCAGGCACCTGTAGTCCCAACTACTCGGGAGGCTGAGGCAGGAGAAAGGCATGAACCCGGGAGGCAGAGCTTGCAGTGAGCTGAGATCACGTCACTGCACTCCAGCCTGGGCAACAGAGCGAGACTCCGTCTAAAAGAAAAAAAAAAAGAAAAAGAAAATGGGCCTAAAGAGCTCAATGGCAAAAAATTAAGGAAAGAATAAAAAGACTTTGCTAATAATGGTGTCATTTTTTCTGGGACCTAATATTGGGGAGGAGGTGGGACCACCTGCCACCAGGCTCCAGGTGATTTTCAGGCTGTTCCCCCAAATCACTGCAGCCTCTTCCCTGCTGGTCCCTTGATCCTGCTGCCGTGCCCGGCGTCCTGTGCGGCAGGAGGCACTTCGGCAGCTTCCAGTGGGATAGGCCTGCGGCATTCTGAGCCTGAATGCTGTGATCACTAGGAAGTGAGGAGACACAAGCAGGAAGGGTTCAGGGATGGAGCAGCCGCTTCTCAGGGATCAGTCTCAGGCCCGAGCTGGGAAGAATCCCCTTTCAGGACAATGGCTCCAGGCTGAGGTCAACGCTGTTTCTGTGCATTATGATGACTGACTTGCATCCACAGGGAAGCGTATC
>NW_020261679.1:0-3328 GCF_003255815.1 Theropithecus gelada
ATTCTTTCATGTTATTTTATATTGATCATCTTTTGTACATTGAGAAGTTATTTATTTTTGCTAATTGTTCAACACATCATCTTACCTAATTTTTTTGCTTCTACTGGGTTTTTAGATGGTTTGCTTAGGTTTTCTAGTTTTGCATAATTATGTCATTTGCAAATAATGATACTTTTGCTTTATATTTTGTTTTTGCTACTTTAATTATCTTTTCTAATTGAACTGACTAATTCATTCATGGAAATACTAAATAGGAGACACTATTATTATTTTGTCTTATTTCTTTCTATTCTTTCATTCTTATGTTTTTGCAAGGTAAATAATAGAAAACACATAACTTATATTATTTCCCAAATTATGCACATATGCAAATTTTAAGTATGCATGTATTTACAATCTTATTTTCCTTCATTTTTCAGTTACTTCAAGGATTTTATTTTCATCAAATATTCTTTTAATGCTAATTTTGGTGGATGTGTTTGTTTCATCATATAGAAACATAATTCATTTTCTGTGACTTATTCAGACATTATTATATTATTGGATATTTAAGAATGTCCCTAATTTTTCATCTTATAGATAAACATTTCATTTATATATTTGAAAACACTATATGCGTGCCAATATACAACAGGCAGTATTTTAGGTGATAGAGACAAAATTCCTGCCCTCAAGCTTACATTCTAATAAGACACATAATCAACAAGCAAATATGTTATATAAGACTAATGAAGGATAGAAGACAGAGAACAGAAATGAGAATTGCCAGGAAAGGAAGTTATAATTTATATAGAATGGTAATATAAAGTCTCATTTTGATGTGCTATTTTAGCAGATAACTAAAAGAGTTAAGGTGTGATCTATATGCATATCTGGAAGAAAAGCATTCCAAGTGGTGTCAATGCAAATGTCCCAAGGTAGAATTTTGCTTAAGTGTTCAAAGAACAACAAGGAAGCGGAGTGGACTGGGCAAGTGTGTGAATGGTAGATGTGGTCATAGAGTTCATGGATTGCCAGATTATTGTAGGCCTTGATGAAAAATTTTTATTTTCAATCTGAGGGAGACAGGAATGCTGGAGAGTTTTATGCAGAGAAGTGAAATTATCAGACTTACATTTTCCAAGGATCACTCTGATGCTGTATTGAGAGGGTTAAAATGAAATAAGGATGGTAGCAGGGAAACCAGTCTGGATGCCTTGCTGCAATCTAGGGAGATGAAAATATCTTGAACTAGAAAGACAGTAGGGAAAGTAGTGAGAAGCAGTCAGACTCTGAATGTTGCAGATAGTGCCAACAGAATTTGCTAATAGATAATAAGAGCAAAAGAGAAGAGTTAGTGATAATTTTAAGATTTAAACCTTGACTGCTGAAAGACTGAAGTTGTCAGTTAATGAGATGAGGAGCATTATAGGATGGAGAGATCAGATTATCAGGATGTGATCTATTAAGTTTGACATACAAAGTAAACATCCTAGAGATCAAGTAGGAATTGGATATATGAGCCTAGAGTTCAGAGGAGTGGTCTGACATGAAGAAACAATTCAGAAGTCATCAGCATTTGCATGATATTTAAGTCTACATAAATAGACAAAATCACCTAGGGAGGCAGTACAGATAGAAAGGAGAAAAGATCTATGGGTGGAGTCCCAGGGCATTCCAATGTTTAAGTCAGAGACATGAGTAACCAGCAAAAAAGACTAAACATGCATGATCAGTAGGTAGGAAGAAAACCACGAGAGACGGAGTGATTGAGATTCCCAAAGCCAAGTGAAGAAAGTGATACAGGAAGGAGTTGGTTAACTATGTCAAATGCTGCTGATAATTCAAGTAGGCTGAGGACTAATAATTGATCATTAGATCTGGAAACAAAAAGATCACTGATGATTTTAACAAAAGCAGTTTCTGTGGAGTGGTAGAAATGAATACCTACTTAGAAGGAAATCAAGAGAAAATACGCAAAGCAAAACAGAATCAAGTATAAACAACTCTTCTGAGGAATCTCCTCTAAAGGGTAGCAGAAAAAGGAGATTGGTAGCTGATGGCAGAAGTGGAGACAGTTTTGGTTTTTGTTTCCTCAAGATAAAAAAAATAGCTCCATGTCCCATATGGATGGGAATGATCCAGTATAAAACAAAAGAATTGATGATGCATGAGAGAGAGAGAGGAGATTTGCTGGAACAATGTCCTTAAGTAAGCAGAAAACGATGAGATATAGTGTACAAGCTTGCTTTAAATGAGCAGAGGAGGCACAGGTGTCTGTAGGCTGTTAAACATGCCTGGGGAGAGATTGTAGAAAGTACATTCCAACTGCTTGTATTTTTCTCTGTGAAGTAGAAATTAAGAGCATCAGATGTGAGAGAAGAGGAAAGGGAAGATGTTAGAGATTCAGAGAGCTGATGAGAAAGGAAAAAGTCTAATGTAAAATAGCAGGGTCGCCAGGAAATAATAAGGGTTTCTCTTACAGTTGCAGATCATTAATTTAAACAGAGCAGTCACCATGATTTTTATTTTCCACCAGCCAATTCAGCAGCTTAGATGCAGACATAAATGGAGAACTTGCTTTAACCAGAATTTTATTTGAGCCATGTGAGTGCAATGAGGATAGAAAGGGACAGGAGAATGACTATAATGAAGTCACATAGAATCTAATGGTGTGAGGAAGAAAATTAGCACAATGAGAAGGACAGGGTGGATTGTAAGTCCTTGATATAGTTTGGATGTTTGTCCCCTCCAAATCTCATGTTGAAATGTAATCCCCACTGTTAGAGTAGGGTTGCCTAGTGGGAGGTGTTTTGGTCATGGAGACAGATCCCTCATGAATGGCTTGGTGCCCTCCCTATAATAATGAGTGAGTCCTGACAGAGCGAGACTCTGTCTCAAAAAAAAAAAAAAAAGAAAGAAAAGAAAATCCTTGAACTAACTGCAAAATGAAGGAAAATAAGATTGTAAATACATGCATAGCTACAATTTGCGTATGTGCATAATTTGGGAAATAATATAAATTATGTGTTTTCTATTATTTACCTTGCAAAAACATAAGAATGAAAGACTGGAAAGAAATAAGACAAAATAATAATAAATAGTATCTCCTATTTAGTATTTCCATGAATGAATTAGTCAGCTCAATTAGAAAAGATAATTAAAGTAGCAAAAACAAAATATAAAGCAAAATTATCAGTTTCATTATTTGCAAATGACATAATTATACAAAACTAGAAAACCTAAGCAAACCATCTAAAAACCCAGTAGAAGCAAAAAAATTAGGTAAGATGATGAGTTGAACAATTAGCAAAAATAAATAGCTTCTCAATGTACAAAAGATGATCAA